>NC_083802.1:15524515-15598862 GCF_015708825.2 Lethenteron reissneri
CGGGAAATTTGAGTAAAGAAATCAAATGTCGCATTTGTGTGCGATTGAAGATGTATAAGGGCACGGGGGGGAGGGGGGCGGTGACCAAATAAGGTGTCTGAATTGGTCTGTAATAAGGCGGGGGCACTGATGAGGTATTGACGGGTATGGACTAGGACCCCCCCCCCCCCCAACGTCAGCCGTAGACGTTCCTCGTCAGTAGACACCTGGGCTCAGTCGATCGCTTCGAGCCAGGCTGCCAAAGGCCACGAGGGAGCCGTCGCGTCTCGAAACCGATCTCTCCCCCCCCTCTCCGCGTGGTTTGATTTCGCTGAGCCAATCCTGCTGGTGCCGTGCGCACGGCGCGTCGAACTTCTTTCGCACCGTGCGTGGCCGACCGTGCTGAACGCAGATGCCCTTCGCAGAGCGGACCGCGTTGCGCGACTCACGGGGTGTTTTAGTGAGACAATATTCGGGTGCTTTTTAGTGTTTGAAGAGAAGGTTAAAGATTTGCTCGCTTGCGTATCGCGTCGGCGCTTGTGTGCTCCGGCAAGGCAACAACCTCGACTCTTCCGTGTTATGACCACGTTGTATCAAGTGTTGTTCCGTGGTTGACCTGTTGTTATTGTTGTCGTTGTTTTACGTCGTAAACAAGTGACGTCATCGTGTACAAACGCGTGTTTGTTGGGGGGGTGGAGGGCGGGGGAGGGGTTTCCGCACGTGGTCGTGCGTGCATTCAAAATCCACGAGAACCCATGAGACCAGAAGTCGCAACCGGGTACCCGATACCCGTACTCTACCCGATATCCGGTTACCCGTACCCGGCCGGGTACCCTGGTGCGGCCGGGTACGGGTAGGCCGTGAGTCACTGGTGAGTCACCGTTTGTCACTCATTTCGGGTAGGGTACGGGTAGTGTACAGGTACCCGTACCGGCCGGGTATGGGTACCCGTTTGCGACCCTGGTGCGGCCGGGTACGGGTAGCGTATAGGAATCAAAACCCGTTTGCGACCTCTGCATGAGACTCAAGCCGCTAGTTTACGATATGAATCGCGTATTCTCTGGATTATAAGACGCACTAACAACCCCCCCACGCCCCAAAATCCCCTCCCACCCCCGCCGTATTTTCAAGCAAAACTTGGGAGTGCGTCTTAGAATCCGCCTCCAAACACGCGGCTTTGGAGGCGAGTTGTGCGTGGGATCACGTAAAGAGGATCTTGAGAAAAGAAAGCCATGGAATGAGCGTCGGGACGAGCCTGCCCGTTGGACAGGAGACGGTAGTACAGCAAGTAGGGTGGGGTAGGGTGGGGTGGGGGGCATCGTGAACCCATCTGTGCGGAACATTTCGAGTGTTACATCCCCCCCCCCCCCCGCCCGCGTTTTCTTCGTGAGTTATTATCCGACTGCAGTATTCAGATCTCTCTCACTGTCGTGTGTAAAGTTTATAACGTAAACAACAACAACAGCGTCAAACACGGAGCGACACTTTGACCCCACGTGGGCATCACACGCTAGTCCGATGTGTCACCGCGATAAACACGGGCGGAAACAAATGAAAGCAAATGAATTTGGACAAACATCCAACAGCAGAAGCCGTGAGACCTCACGCTGCTCTTTGACAAGATGAATACCGAATGCTCTGGATTATAAGACGCACTTCCCCCCCGTCCCCCCCCCCACATCCTCTCCCACCCCCTCTGTAGTTTCAATCAAAAGTTGTGAATGCGTCTTATAATCCGGTAGGCGCATGCGTGCTTGTGTGTGAGAGAGAGATCAGATTTGTATAACTTTATTGACACACGATCACAGAATGTTGGATGCGTATTACTCTATGGACCATCTTATGAATCGGAGAGTAAATTAAATGACTTTATTATCATCATTATGAGTATTGTAATTAAATTAAATAAATTACTTTTTAAAATTATCATTATGATTATTTTCACGACGATTTTTTTAAAGACTGAATTCAATATTGGACCTTCAAAAGTGTAATGTTTAATCTATTGTGATGTTTAAGTGAACAGACATGTCAACATTGAACCACATTCATTATAAAGTACGTGTCGTACTATTACCATACGATACATTTACATTACAAGCATATCTCTAGAAAAAATAATAATGGGGAGCGGTGGCGCAGTGATTAGCGCACTGAACGATGAATATTGGCTTCTATCAGTGGCGAGTGATATCATCACCGATCTTGTTTATAACGTGAGAATATTCACGTATTGTGCGTGTGTAATAACAACACACCATGTGTGTGTAGTGTGTGTATGTGTGTGTGTGTAATAACAACACACCACGTGTGTGTGTAGTGTGTGTGTGTAATACAACACCCGTGTGTGTGTAGTGTGTGTGTAATAACAACACACCACGTGTGTAGTGTGTGTGTGTGTAATAACAACACACCATGTGTGTGTGTAGTGTGTGTGTGTAATAACAACACACCACGTCTGCGTGTAGTGTGTGTGTAATAACAACACCCCACGTGTGTGTAGTGTGTGTGTAATAACAACACACACGTGTGGTGTAGTGTGTGTGTGTAATAACACACACCACGTGTGTGTGTAGTGTGTGCGTGTATAATAACAACACACCATGTGTGTGTGTGTAGTGTGTGTGTGTAATAACAACACACCACGTGTGTGTGTAGTGTGTGTGTGTAATAACAACACAACACGTGGTGTGTAGTGTGTGTGTGTAATACCAACACACCACTTGTGTGTGTTGTGGGGTGTGTGTATAACACAACACCCACGTTGTGTAGTGTGTGTAGTGTGTGTGTGGCATAATAACAACACACACGTGTGTGTGTAGTGTGTGTGTAATAACAACACACCACGTGTGTGTAGTGTGTGTGTAATAACAACACACCACGTGTGTAATAACAACACACCACGTGTGTGTAGTGAGTGTGTGTAATAACAACACAACACGTGTGTGTGTAGTATGTGTGTGTAATAACAACACACCACGTGTGTGTAGTGTTGGTGTGTAATAACAACACACCACGTGTTGTGTGCAGTATGTGTGGTGATAAACAACACAACACGTGTGTGTGTAATAACAACACACCACGTGTGTGTGTAGTGTGTGTGTGTAATAACAACACAACACGTGTGTGTGTAGTGTGTGTGTGTAATAACAACACACCACGTGTGTGTGTGTAATAACAACACACCCACGTAGTGTGTGTAGTGTGTGTGTGTAATAACAACACAACCACGTGTTGTGTGTAGTGTGTGTGTAATAACAACACACCACGTGTGTGTGTAGTGTGTGTGTGTAATAACAACACAACACGTGTGTGTGTAGTGTGTGTGTGTAATAACAACACACCACGTGTGTGTGTGTAATAACAACACACCACGTGTGTGTGTAGTGTGTGTGTGTACAAACAACACACCACGTGTGTGTGTAGTGTGTGTGTGTGATAACAACACACCACGTGTGTGTAGTGTGTGTGTGTAATAACAACACCACGTGTGTGTGTAGTGTGTGTGTGTAATAACAACACAACACGTGTGTGTAGTGTGTGTGTAATAACAACACACCACGTGTGTGTGTAGTGTGTGTGTGTAATAACAACACACCACGTGTGTGTGTGTAATAACAACACACCACGTGTGTGTGTAGTGTGTGTGTGTAACAACAACACACCACGTGTGTGTGAGTGTGTGTGTGTGATAACAACACACCACGTGTGTGTATGTGTGTGTGTAATAACAACACCACGGGTGTGTGTATGTGTGTGTGTGTAATAACAACACACCACGTGTGTGTGTAGTGTGTGTGTGTAACAACAACACACCACGTGTGGTGTAGTGTGTGTGTGTAATAACAACACACCACGTGTGTGTAGTGTGGGTGTGTAATAACCACACGCACGTGTGTGTGTAGTGTGTGTGTGTAATAACAACACCCACGTGTGTGTGTAGGTGTGTGTGTGTGGTAATAACAACACACATGTGGTGTGTAGTGTGTGTGTGTAATACACAACCACGTGTGTGTGTAGTGTGTGTGTAATACAAACACAACACGTGTGTGTAGTGTGTGTGTAATAACAACACACCACGTGTGTGTGTAGTGTGTGTGTGTGGTAATAACAACACACCACGTGTGTGTAGTGTGTGTGTGTAATAACAACACACCACGTGTGTTAGTGTGTGTGTGTAATAACAACACACACGTGTGTGTAGTGTGTGTGTGTAATAACAACACACCACGTGTGTGTAGTGTGTGTGTAATAACAACACACCACGTGTGTGTGTGTGTGGTAATAACAAACACACCACGTGTGTGTGTAGTGTGTGTGTGTAATAACAACACACCACGTGTGTAGTGTGTGTGTGTGTAATACAACACACCACGTGTGTGTGTAGTGTGTGTGTAATAACAACACACCACGTGTGTGTAGCGTGTGTGTGTAATACAACATACCACGTCACTTGAACGTCGTAATGCGGTCAACCTCTTCATGCGAATCTGTAAATGTATTTATTTTTGTAAACGTTAAAACACATTTAATAATTACGTGAATTAAACATGGGAATCTGTGTTTTTGCCCGCTCTGTATATGACATTCTAATGCTACATCATATGTATTAATAGTAGCCGCATATGTCAGGTCTATGCGCATGGTCAATGTGAAAAAGTAATACTGAAAAAGATAATTTCATATCTTTCCTGAAAAAGGACCATTGCACAAAGCGTCATCATATCCATCATAGAAGTTTTCTGGGTTAGATCGCGTAAATATATAAATGTGTCGTTAAACCCTCCACCACCCGACACAGCTATAACTAGTAAGGGTTGTCACGTAAACAGAACGTGGCCAATTCGTCACTCGTACAGCACACCTGTGTGTTGGAGAGCAAATCCACAACATTTACAATGTATTGCGTGTGTGTCTAATAATATCATCATCATATATTTTACATATATATTTCCGCTTAAAAAGCAGTGGTGGGATTTGTTTGTATCACTATATATGTGTTGCCACGTGTGTGTTTTATTGTACACTGTAGACGTATCATGTTTACCTGCATGTACGTGTCTTTGTGTAAGCATGTATGTGTGTACGTGTGTGTACGTGTGTGTGTGTATTATGTGTGTACGTGTGTATGTGTGTACGTGTGTATGTATGTACGTGTGTATGTGTGTACGTGTGTATGTATGTACGTGTATGTATGTATGTGTGTACGTGTGTATGTATGTACGGGTGTATGTGTGTACGTGTGTATGTATGCACGTGTGTATGTGTGTATGTACGTGTGTATGTATGCACGTGTGTATGTATGCACGTGTATGTGTGTACGTGTGTATGTATGTACGTGTGTGCGCGTGTACGTGCACATAGCCTGGCACAAGCGCCGTGGTGACGACACCGCCACTTAGTGGAGAATGGCGGTTGTTGTTGTTGTGTACGTGTATGTACATGTGTGTGTACATGTGTGTGTATGTATGTGTATGTATGTCGAGTATATGTGACCTGGGGGCAACCTCGTCCCAGAGCGCGACCTCTGCGGAGATGGAGCGAGAGGATGAGAGACGGATCGTGGCACGGCAGGACGACGGCGTGGTGGAGCGTAGGGAGGAGGGGGGGGTGCCTTCATCCAGCAGTGGATAAACCTTGGCTGCTGCTGATGGCACCTTCCATCGGCTATAGAACTGTCCCTTGTTTCGAGCTCCGCGCCTCGTGGCCACGATCAGCGATCTCCCATCTTGGCCGCCCTCTGCGCTCTCGACTAGACACACGGGGCTGCCCGTCTGTCTCTCGATCTCACGATCGGCCCCGTCTCGAGTCCTGGACGCTGTCTTTGTGTCTCTCTCTCTACGGGCAGCAGCGGTGACAACGCAGAGGCAATCGCTCTCGCCGCGAGACTCGAGAAGACGCCGTCTCGATCCCCCCCCGCCCGCCCGCCCCACCGGTCACCTGCGTGACACGCAATCATGCACGATCTCATCCCTGTCCGTACGAGATAGAGACAGACAGACAGACACGGTGTCTTCGTGACCAGTTAGGGGGGGGGGGGGGTGCGGAGACGATGAATGGAGACACGGCCGTCTCTGTGCCTGCGCGCGTGGAGTGCAGCCTCGGGGTGTCCTCATTCGCCCCTTGGCTTCTCACCACGCACCCCCACCCCTCCCCTCCCCTCCCTCATCTCTCCATCTCTCTCGCTCTCTCCCTCAATCCATGCCTCACTCGCTCCCTCCATCCCCCCCCCCCCCACTCTCGCTCCATCCGTCCCTCCTTCCATGCCTCCCTCCATCGCTCCCTCCCCTCGCTCCCTCCATCCATCTCTCACCCTCCCTCCCGCCCGCCCTCCCACGTACGCGACCCCCAGGTCCCCACTCTTCCAGCCCCCCCTTCCGCCCCCCCTCGCTCCCTGCCGCCCCCACCGCCGTGGACGAGCCGCGAGAGGCTGTCTCCTGCGCCGCACGTGGCCTGGAACCCGACGCGTCGTCACGTCCCCTGCCCGAGGTTGTTATCAGCCGAGCGGTTCGAGTTCGAGTCCGACTCCGGGTTACGTAACCCGCGCGCGCGGTTTTCGTTCGGCATCACCTTCTCACTGTGGGTGGACATTGAGATCATCAACATCATCATCAACAACAAATGCCATTCGTCAGTAAGCGCCGGTGACGTGACCACGGCGCTTGTGCCAGGCTAGGTGCGCTTCAACGCAGGGCGATGAGCGTCGCCGGCTCGCCGGTCGGAGGTCACGGGACAGGCCCCGGTTGCTGTGGGTCAGGTGACGATGTAGATGACCGGCAGGTTCACCACAACCACAACCACCACCACGACAACCACCACCACCACCGCGTATGAGTAGCGCTATAACCGCCCGGCGCTCTGCTCGTTGTCGTGAGCGTCGCTCCTGCAGCCATCTGCTGTTGTTGCTGTCGGGAGGGCGACTGCCTTCAAATGCCTCCTCCGGCAGAGGCCGATGCCGACACACACACAGATACATTACGCACGCGCACTTTACATACGCTTGCATGCGTGTGCGTATTGTGCGCGTACTTTGGCCGTATCGGGGGGGAGCGGTGGGGGCCAGCGCCAGGCGACGCGAGTTCAATTGCCGCTCACAGCCAACACGAGTGGCTGTTATCTGAACCGGTGCCTCCCCTAGATCGACTCAGCCTTGAGCGAGCGCCCGGTGCATTGCGTAAACATCGCCACGCGGTTGACAAGGGCGGTCGGGCGTGGCTGCTGCCCCCCACCCCCTTTCGTGTGCCCCACAAGGTTCAGTGAAGGCTAAGGGGGGGGGGGGGGGCTATGTTCATGAGCGAGATGTGTCTAACGAGAAGGCTTCAGGAGAGAGAGTGAGAGAGATGGAGAGACTTGGGGTCGTTCAGCTGTTCACACTCCTCCTTTGAAGGAGCGCGGACTACAGCGTCTGTGTGTCTCTGTGTGTCTCTGTGTGTCTCTGTGTGTCTCTATGATCATGCGTCTCTATGAGTCTCTGTGTGTCTCTGTGTGTCTCTGTGTGTGTCTCTATGATCATGCGTCTCTATGAGTCTCTGTGTGTCTTTGTGTGTCTCTGTGTGTCTCTGTGTGTCTCTGTGTGTGTCTCTATGTGTCTCTGTGTGTCTATGTGTGTCTCTGTGTCTCTATGTGTCTCTGTGTGTCTGTGTGTGTCTCTATGTGTCTCTGTGTGTCTCTGCGTGTCTCTGTGTCTCTATTATCATGCGTCTCTGTGTGTCTCTATGTGTCTCTGTGTCTCTATGATCATGTGTCTCTGCGTGTCTCTGTGTGTCTCTGCGTGTCTCTGTGTCTCTATGATCATGCGTCTCTGTGTGTCTCTATGTGTCTCTGTGTCTCTATGATCATGTGTCTCTGCGTGTCTCTGTGTGTCTCTGCGTGTCTCTGTGTCTCTATGATCATGCGTCTCTGTGTGTCTCTATGTGTCTCTGTGCCTCTATGATCATGTGTCTCTGCGTGTCTCTGTGTGTCTCTGCGTGTCTCTGTGTCTCTATGATCATGCGTCTCTGTGTGTCTCTATGTGTCTCTGTGTCTCTATGATCATGTGTCTCTGTGTGTCTCTATGTGTCTCTGTGTCTCTATGATCATGCGTCTGTATGAGTCTCTGTGTGTCTCTGTGTGTCTCTGTGTCTCTATGATCATGCGTCTCTATGAGTCTCTGTGTGTCTCTGTGTGTCTCTGCGTGTCTCTGTGTGTGTCTCTGCGTGTCTCTGTGTGTCTCTATGATCATGCGTCTCTATGAGTCTATGTGTGTCTCTGGGTCTCTATGAGCATGCGTCTCTGTGTGTCTCTATGTGTCTCTGTGTCTCTATGATCATGTGTCTCTGTGTGTCTCTGTGTGTCTCTGTGTCTCTATGATCATGCGTCTCTGTGTGTCTCTATGTGTCTCTGTGTCTCTATGATCATGTGTCTCTGTGTGTCTCTGGGTCTCTATGATCATGCGTATCTGTGTGTCTCTATGTGTCTCTGTGTCTCTATGATCATGTGTCTCTGTGTGTCTCTGGGTCTCTATGGGCATGCGTCTCTGTGTGTCTCTATGTGTCTCTGTGTCTCTATGATCATGTGTCTCTGTGTGTCTCTGGGTCTCTATGATCATGTGTCTCTGTGTGTCTCTGGGTCTCTATGGGCATGCGTCTCTGTGTGTCTCTATGTGTCTCTGTATGTATGCGCATCGGCCTGTTGTCGATGTACTGATGTGGTTGATGGTTCCAGCAGCAGCAGCGTCTTCGATGATAAGGAATGTCAAAGCCAGGTGGGGTGGGGGGGTGCGACAACGTTTCAGTCTCGTATGAGCTGCGTGTTCTGGACCGCCACGTCGTTCGTACACGTGTGTGCGTGTATGTTGAACGTCTTTCGCACCGTACGTAGCCAACCGTGCTAATCGGAGGTTCCACTCGTCCATGCACACGTACGCACGTACATACACAAAGGCAAAGAATCTCCCCTCCCCCGTATAGCCTTAACAGACTGTAGGGGCAAGTCCTGTTAGCGAGCACCTATGAAGGCCGGCACGGTACACGAGGGGCTGGGTGGCCAACACCACGCCAGGCCACCTTTGTCTCCCTAGTGACAATGTTTGCACATCGCGCCAGCTATTCATTTGAGGCTGAGTCGACCTCGGGGAGGCCCGGGAGCGGTTCAGATAATCGTCACCGGCGTTGGCCGTGAGCGGGAATCGAACCCGTGTCGCCGGGTTCATAGCGCAGCTTAGCGCTAAACCGCTACACTACCGCTCCCCAAGCATGTGCACGCCTATACACACAAAGACAAAGATCCCCTGTATAGCCTTAACAGGCTATAGGGGCAAGTGCTGTTAGCGAGCACCAATGAAGGCCGGAACGGTACACGAGGGGGTGGGTGGCCACCACCACGCCCGACCGCCTTTGTCTCCCTAGTGGCAATGTTTACACACCGCACCAGGTACTCATTTGAGGCTGAGTCGACCTAGGGGGGGCCCGGGACCGGTTCAGATCATCGTCATTGGTGTTGGCCGTGAGTGGGAATCGAACTCGTGTCGCCGGGTTCATAGCGCAGCGCGCTAACCGCTGCACTATCGCTCCCCTATATACACAGACATACACACACACACACGCGCGCGCACGCATGCACACGTGTACCCTTTACCTGCATGCAATGGCATCGGAGCGCGTGCGGCAGTGCACGGATTTTGCCCCGGACGCATTTGTGCACAGCGAGTCGAGTGAACGCGTGCTAATCGCGAGTGCTGTGCAAAAACACGCGTGTGCAGAGAGAGAGGGGGGGGGGCGGGGGTGATGGGCTCATGAGGACGCGACACACCAAACGAGCCTCTTCCACAATCAGAAATATATAATTCGTCGTGCTGCATAAATCCGATGAGCTGTGAAGCTCTTCTCCCCCCCCCCCCGCCACAGATGTCCACCGAGTAAGATGGGAATACAGATCATGGACGCTATGTTTATTTATATATTTTAATAGTCACTCCTTTCCTAGCGTGCGCGTGTCCAGCACCCGCGCGTGTGCACGTTCGTGCAAGTGCGTGCGTGTGCGGCGCGGTGTGTAAACATCGCCACTGGGGAGACAAAGGCGGACGGGCGTGTTTTGCTGGCCAACAAATGCCGACCCACCCCCCCCCCCAATTGTGTGCCGTGCCGGCCTTCATAGGTGCTACTCGCTCCCAGCACTTGCCCCGACAAGGCTGCTCAGACTATACGGGGCGTCTTTGTCTATTGAATGCATGCGCGTGTATGTGTGTGTGTATGTGCCTGTGTGCGTGTGTGTATGTGTGTATGTGTGTGTATGTTTTGTGTGTGTATGTGTGTGTATGTGTGTGTATGTGTGTATGTGCCTGTGTGTATGTGCCTGTACGTGTGTGTATGTGCCTTGTATTGGGGGAGCGGTAGTGTAGCGGTTAGCGTTACGCTGCGCTATGAACCTGGCGACCCGGGTTCGATTCCCGCTCACGGCCAACACCCACTGACGATTATCTGAACCGGACCCGGGCCTCCCCTAGGTCGACTCAGCCTCAAATGAGTACCTGGTGCGATGTGTAAACATCGCCGCTAGGGAGACAAAGGCGGTCAGGCGTGGTGCTGGTCACCCACCCCCTCGTGGACCGTTCCGGCCTTCATAGGTGCTCGCTAACAGCACTTGCCTCTACAGTCTTTAAAGGCTAAATGTGGGATTTTTTTAATTATAAATAAATTTTTGACTATGTACATAAGGGTACGCACGGAGAAGACGGCACGGCACACGAGGGGGTAGGTGGCCAACACCATGCCCGGCCGCCTTTGTCTCCCCAGCTACTCATTTGAGGCTGAGTCGACCTAGGGGAGGCCCAGGGGGGGTTCAAATAATTCGTCACTTGGTGTTGGCCGTGAGCGGGAATCGAACCAGGGTCGCCAGGTTCGTAACGCAGCGTAGCGCTAACCGCTACACCACCGCTCCCCGTAGTAAAATATATATACACATACACACACGCGTCTCTACGCACCGGCATATTTGAATATTGAATCATAAGCAGAACTTGCGTGTGCCTGCGTGTGTACACAGCGCGCACTCGGCACCACACACGAACATACACTGTAAGTGTGACATATGAAGCCTGCACAATATCAACAACTTAGCATTTCTCTTTCATCTCGGCCCACCTGAGTTCGATCCCCGACCGCGGCTAACATGAATGCCGAGTGAAAGCCGAAAGAGTTCCCGTCTGGCACGCCGCCCCCCGACCTTCCTTCATCCATGTAACACCATCAAAGCGTGGTGAAGTATGGTCAAACACCCCCCCCCCCCCCCACAAAGATGTTAAACGCTCGACTTTCAGGGCCAGACGCACGCCGGTGTGGTAGCGGCCGCAGCGCGCAGCGTCGACTTGGCAATTTGCCATCATTGTTGTTGGTGGTGGTGTTGTTGTTGTTGGTGGTGGTGTTGTTGGTGGTGGTGGTGTTGTTGTTGGTGGTGGTGGTGTTGTTGTTGGTGGTATTGTTGTTGTTGTTGGTGTTGTTGTTGGTGGTGGTGTTGTTGGTGGTGGTGGTGTTGTTGTTGGTGGTGGTGGTGGTGTTGTTGTTGTTGGTGGTGGTTGTGTTGTTGTTGGTGGTGGTGTTGTTGTTGGTGGTGGTGTTGTTGTTGTTGTTGGTGGTGGTGGTGGAGACACGGGAGATATAAAGGTGGCCGGGCGTTGTACTTCATAGGTGCTCGCTAACAGCACTTGCCCCAACGGTCTGTTAAGGCTTTACCGGGGGGGGAGGCTTTGTCTTTATCTTTGGTAGAGACGTCCGCCAAAAGTCGTACGGAGAGGAACATTCGCCAACTCCACGTGGATCTGACACAAGATATCGGTATTCAAATCAATTAACTCCGCCGTAAACATGTTGTATTGTCAAAGAAGGTCCACATTTTTACAACAGCATTTTATTTAAATCATCGGATATCATTCACCCTCTCCGTGGTTATGAATTGGGTTTGAAACATGATCATTGCGCGAAGCGTTTGCTTGTTAGGCATCCGTTGTGCGATTGCGCGGTGTTTTGTTTGTTTTAAATGATCGTCGATTCTGGTTGGAGTCGTATCCGCCTGCGATGCTACAACCTTTGCCACACTCTCTGACGAGGTTCTTGAAGATCCGCCGAGAGTGCGGCGATGTTATTGCTTTGATAAAGGTTTCCCCTCCCAATATGCGGGTTCGGTTTGTGCTATTTCGCGTACGGCACATGCGGCTGAGCTATTTATACCCAAAATTCGCTATGTGCGATTTGAATTCAATCATATGCGCCCATGCGATCGGACGTGAGACAACATTGGTTGTGTGTGTACTGTGCGTACTGAGCGTGTGTGCTGTGTGTACTGTGTGTGTAATGTGTGTGTACTCTGTGTGTACTGTGTGTGTCCTGTGTACTGTGTGTGTAATGTG
Organism: Lethenteron reissneri; assembly: GCF_015708825.2. Classification (NCBI taxonomy): domain Eukaryota; kingdom Metazoa; phylum Chordata; class Hyperoartia; order Petromyzontiformes; family Petromyzontidae; genus Lethenteron; species Lethenteron reissneri. Next base: position 15,536,877 of record NC_083802.1, read on the forward strand.
TGTGTACTGTGTGTGTGTACTGTGTATGTACTGTGTGTGTACTGTGTGTGTACTGTGTCTGTACTGTGTGTACTGTGTGTGTACTGAGCGTGTGTACTGTGTGTGTACTGTGTGTGTACTCTGTGTGTACTGTGTGTGTACTCTGTGTGTGCTGTGTGTGTACTGTGTGTATACTGTGTATGTAATGTTTGTACTGTGTGTGTACTCTGTGTGTACTGTGTGTGTACTCTGTGTGTACTGTGTGTGTACTGTGTGTATACTGTGTGTGTAATGTATGTACTGTGTGTGTATTGTGTGTGTACTATGTGTGTACTGTGTGTACTGTGTGTACTGTGTGTGTGTACTGTATCTGTAATGTGTCTGTACTGTGTGTACTGTGTGTACTGTGTGTGTATTGAGCGTGTGTACTGTGTGTGTACTATGTTTGTACTGTGTGTGTACTGTGTGTGTGTACTGTGTGTGTGTGTACTGTGTGTGCACTGTGTGTACTGAGCGTGTGTACTCTGTGTGTACTGTGTGTACTATGTGTGTACTGTGTGTATACTGTGTGTGTACTGTGTGTGTGTACTGTGTGTGTACTGTGTGTGTACTCTGTGTGTACTGTGTGTACTATGTGTGTACTCTGTGTGTGTACTGTGTATACTATGTGTACTGTGTGTGTACTATGTGTGTATTGTGTGTACTGAGCGTGTGTACTCTGTGTGTACTGTGTGTACTGTGTGTATTGTGTGTACTGTGTGTGTACTCTGTGTGTGTGTACTCTGTGTGTACTGTGTGTACTATGTGTGTACTCTGTGTGTGTACTATGTGTGTACTATGTGTGTATTGTGTGTACTGAGCTTGTGTACTATGTGTGTACTCTGTGTGTGTACTGTGTGTGTACTATGTGTGTACTGTGTATTCGCTATTTGACCCTCTTTTTTCGCGCCCCTCTTTATTTTGGGCACGCACAAAGCGAGGAAAAGCCTATAAACATGGTTTCATATATATATAAATATACATCGTAAAATATGTATCGCCAATAACATGTTCGTCTCACAACAGATATAATCGATAACATAAGGAATGGAACTCGTCCGCGAGAGCTCGTCCAGCGAGGAGATGGAGCGCTTAAATCAATTCTTGTGCAGGGCTTGCATTGCAAGGTCGTGAGAGGTGGTGGCCTTCATCCAGCAGTGGAGTGACCACGGCTGATCCCCGCACCTCCGATTAGCACGGATGGCTACGTACGGTGCGAAGGAAGTTCAACATACATATAAAGGTGTCAGTTTTTGTACCAGTTGGAAGGGTAAAAACCTATCACTATATTTTGCCACTGGTAAAGGAGATGTCTCATAGTGTAAATGCTTACCCCGAGCTCTCAATACTCTGATAGTGCGCTGTTTTTGAGTTGTACGCCTTTTGGCGTCATCTGGTCCAACACCAATTGAGACTAGGCTCTAAGAAAAGCTGTCTCGGGTGTGGACCAATCAACTTCAAGAACAGTGCATATCATTATCATCATCAGAGTTGTTTCTTTTTGTTAGCATTTTGACTGCTCGTATTGTGGTTATTGCAAATATGATGCCTTGTATAAAGGTGTCAGTTTTTGTACCAGTTGAAAGGGTAAAAACCTATCACTACGCTTACGGATGATTTAATACAGTCCATTGTTGTCGCTTGTTACACATTTACACTCTTCACCATCACCCATTATCGATCCACTGCTGCACGAAGTCCTCCCCAAGCCTGCACGTATCACACTCGAATCACCTTCGCTGTGAACGGTGTCATTAGTATTCCCACTCAAGCAATGTCCAATATCGGTGCAGCTTAGCATTGCATGATGACAACAACAACAACCGCCATTCGCCGCCAAGTGTGTCGGTCACGTCACCGCGACGCTTGTGCCGGGCTAGGTGCACTTTAAGGCCACGTGACGTGTCGAACGCGCGCTGGCAGGAGTTCACGGGACAGACCAAGGTGCCATGGGTTGACTGACCGAGATGACCGGCAGCATACATACGCACGGCATGTACGCACGGATACATACATATATACATACGCAAATGTACAATATGTACACGCACATTTACAATTATATATATTCACCCACACACATATAAAGGCCGCGCATCTGTGTGTACGCGCTCTTCCTCCCGTGGTTGAAATGTAGAATGAATTTAAAATAAAAAGCGAACTCACATTTTTTTTGGTGTTGTTATAAGATTGCACCCAACCCACCGGGAAAAATCATTTGGTAGGAATGTTTATTGAATCATCATTTTCTTTTTGTTGTTGTCTTAAACATAGACCAGCGGGAAGTCTAAAGCTGTGGGCTAGGATTCTAAGTAAGGGTCGTGAAATCCGAATATGGCATCGGATTTAATTTTCGATTCTCAACAAATGGGTAAGCCGTGACCCTGAGATGTGGGGCCGCTCCTAGCAACAGTATGGGCACTCACACACAGAGTGATGTTGGCGAGCAGCATCGATGAAGGCCGGGCGAGGCACCACGAGGGAGTGAGGGGTGACCAGCAGCCGCGACCCGGCCGCACTTTGCCTCGGGTGTTGGTGGCGGCAAGTGAGCGGGGATTGAACTCGGGTGGCCCCGGGTTCGTGGCTAACTGCTGTGCTGCACTGCCGCTCCCACAACACGATGTGTATACGCATGGTGTGAGTAAACTCATCATAATCATCGTCGACAACGTGAAAGCATCCCTCTCTCCTGGAGCCGCAGTTCAAGATTTGAGCGAAATATACGCGTTTTTACTAGTTGTATTATAAAGTAATTCTAATCACAATCTATAATTATACATTGTTGTTAAAACAATAATACCGAATCTGTATAATCGTTCGAGCGACAGCACGTCTATAGTGTTGTGTTTTATAATCTTCCATTGCTGCTGCTGTTGTTATTTCATCGAGTAAAGCAAAGCCTGGAAATGCAATGCCCCACCCCCAAAAAAAAACCGCATCTCATCATCAATGCACCTTGGCAATTTGCCCTCATTGTTACTGGCGGTGGTGGCGGTGTAGGGAGCGGTTAGTGTAGCGACTGGCGCACTGCCCTACGCAACCCGACCATCCCAGTTCGATTCCCGCTCACGGCCGACACCGGCGACGATTATCTAAACCGGGCCAACCCCTAAGACGACTCAGCCTCAAATGAGTACCTGGCGCGGTGTGTAGTAAAACATCGTCACGAGGGAGACGAAGGCGGGGCCGGTCGTGATGGCTGGCCACGCACCCCCTCGTGTTCCGTGCCGGCCTTCATAGGTGCTCGCTAACAACACTTGTCCCTGCAGTCTGTTAAGATTCTACTGGGGAGCTTTTCCTCTGATGATGATGGCGGCGGTGATGATGGTAGAGACATGGGCGCGTCTTCGACGCATTATCATCAGCAGCAGCAGCACGAGCGGGCATCATCGGTGTTTGCTTCTACGACGGACGCGCGTGTGTGTGTGCGTGTGTGCGCGTGTGTGTGTGAGAGCGTGTGTGTGTGAGCGCGTGTGCGTGTGTGTGTGAGCGTGTGTGTGTGTGAGCGCGTGTGTGTGTGAGCGTGTGTGTGTGTGTCAGCGTGTGTGTATGTGAGCGCGTGTGTGTGTGTGTGAGCGCGTGTGTGTGTGTGTGAGCGCGTGTGTGTGTGAGCGTGTGTGTGTGTGTGAGCGCGTGTGTGTGTGTGAGCGCGTGTGTGAGCGTGTGTGTGTGAGCGCGTGTGTGTGTGAGCGCGTGTGTGCGACGTGGGATCGTCTGTGACTCATCTCTCGTTGAGTATCACTCGTCGACTTTCACCAATACGCTTGCCATACGCGCTCCTCCTGTGTGTGTGTTGTACACAAGTGGGGGACGGTAGTGCAATTTCCTGCCCTGAGGCCTCATCCCCTAGGTCAACTCAGCCTCAAAACGAGTACCTGGTGCGTTGCGTGGAAAAGCGTGCGTGCGTGCGTGCGGTGTGCCGGCCTTCACGGGTGCTGCTCGCTAACGGCACTTGCCCCAACTTCTCCCGAGGCTATACGGGGGATCTTTGTCTTTGTGTGCCGGTGAGTCAGTCATCTCGGTCAGTCCACCCATGGCACCCTGCGGTCCGTTCCGTGACCTCGTAGCAGCGAGCCGCGACCACTTCACGTGGCCGCAAAGTGCACTTAGCCTGGCACAGGCGTCGCGGTGACGTCGCCGCCGCTTAGTGGGCAAACGGCGGTTGTTGTTGTTGCTGCTGTTGTTGTTGTTGTTTGTTCGTCAATGTGTGAGCGGAGATCGCGAACAAACGGTCTGTTAAAGGGACACGTTCGTGTTGCTTGTGTGTTGTGTGTGTACACGGCGCGGTGCACAGCGCGTTGATTAATGCGTCTCTCCGGTGACTTAGTCGGAGGCTGAGCGATGTTGCCTCTCGCGCCATACACGGGGCGAAGCTTCCAATTACACGCAAGCACAAATCTATCGCCCCGTCACGATTGACACGGAACGTCGCTTACGCGCGAATTCCATCCAATTATAAAACCACCGTGCGTCTCCACTGCCATCACCGCCATGATGCACCGTCATCGCCACCACCGCCATCGCCACCATCATGCACCACCATCACCACCATCGCCATCGCCACCATCATGCACCATCATGCACCACCATCGCCACCATCGCCATCACCACCATCGCCACCATCATGCACCACCATTGCCACCATGATGCACCACCATCACCACCATCGCCACCACCACCATCGCCACCATCATGCACCATCATCACCGCCATCACCACCATTGCCACCATCATGCACCATCACCACCATCGCCACCACCACCATCGCCACCATCATGCACCATCATCACCACCATCACCACCATTGCCACCATCATGCACCATCACCACCATCGCCACCACCACCATCGCCACCATCATGCACCATCATCACCACCATCACCACCATTGCCACCATCATGCACCACCACCACCATCGCCACCATCATGCACCATCATCGCCACCATCGTCACCAAAGACAAAGTTCCCCCTTATAACCTGAACAAACTTTTGGGGCAAGTGTTTTTTTAACGAGCACCTCTGAAGGCCGACACGGCCAGCACTACGCCCGGACGCCTTTGTCTCCCTAGTCACGATGTTTACACACCGCACCAGGTACTCATTTGAGGCTGAGTCGACCTACTGGAGGCCCAGGGCCGGTTCAGATATTTGTCACCGATATTGGCCGTGAGCGGGAATCGAACTTGGGTGGCTGGGTTCGTAACGGAGCGCTCAACCGCTCCACTGGCGTGGGCAGACGAGTCTATCCATCGTAGGACAACCTCTGGTACTCGTTTTATCGACCCCCCAGACCGATGATGGGTTGAGTTAATCCCCGCAACCGTTTGAACTCGCAGCCTTCTCGCGATTGTGAGCCGCTCTCTCCTCCTCTGTGGCTCGGTCTAACGCAAGATACACAGACACAAGATAAACTTACACAATATACACAATATATACACAGACACAAGATAAACTTACACAATATACACACAATACACACACAAAAGATACACTTACACAATATACACACGATACACACACACAAGATACACTTACACAATATACACAATATATACACAGACACAAGATACACTTACACAATATACACACAATACACACACAAAATATACACTTACACAATATACACACGATACACACACACAAGATACACTTACACAATATACACAATATATACACAGACACAAGATACACGTACACAATATACACACGATACACACACAAAAGATACACTTACACAATATACACACGATACACACACACAAGATACACTTACACAATATACACTTACACAATATACACACGATACACATACACAGCATACATAATATACACAATATACATAATGTACACACACGAAAGGTAAACTTACACAATATACACAATAATCATTTGCACAATATACACGATACATATACACAGTATACATTATATACACAATATACATATTATATAATGTACACATACACAAGATACACTTACACAATATACACTTACACACTATACACACGATATACATACACAAGATAAACTTACACAGTATACACACGATACACACACACAAGATAAACTTACACAATACACACACGATACACAAACACAAGATAAACTTACACAGTATACACACACACAAAATACACAAACACAAGATAAACTAACGCAAAGTAAACACACTATATGCATGCGTCTGTAGCTATTTGTTCACGTATATCTCTGTCTGCAATTGTTTATCTGTCTGACTGCACATTCATCCGTTTGCCGAGACACACCTATACATCGAGATCGTTGTCTATTTACAAGTCTACGCGTCATATTACACCCACGTGTCTCTTCATTGTGTCGTCATCATCGTCGTCATCATCGACGACGACTTCGATCACTCACTGCTCGCCGTCGTGGCAAATATCTGAATCAGCCTCGGAGAGAGTATTTTATTTAACCACTATTGTTTCACTTGACCAGATAAGGCCCACTGAATTATCTAGATTTGTCTTTTTTCCCAGAAGCGACCTGGCCACAAATTGCAGAACGACGAAGTGTCTTATCATCACGTGGACATTTATTTATATAGCAGCCAAATACTCTAAAACGCGTAATGTTGGCTCCAAATGTAGACGGAAAAACCAGAGGACCCGGAGAAAAATTCCACGCCACCACGGGCAGAGACGCACCGCAAACTCCAAATATAGAGCAGCAGGCGTCCGAGTCGGCATCGAACCCACGACCTCCTGTATACCAGGCGAGGTAGTTAACATCTCCGCCACCACAGCGCCCCACGCCTTGACTGACTCCTATTATGATGTATCAATCAGTTTCAAGGACAATGCATACATTATCAGAGTGTGTGTTTTTTGTTTGCATTCTGACCACAAGTATTGTGGTTAATGCAGACATGATTCCTCGTAAAAAAAGGTTTCAGTTTTGTTGCCAGAAAAAAAGATGAAAACCCTGTTCTTATATTTTGGTACTGGCAAAGGAGGTCTCATGATGATCTACTTACACTTAGTGCATGAGTCTCGGCGTAGCTGCCCTTTCTTTATCAGTTGTTTTTGACGATGCCTGCGGATGTTTTAAAAGACTCTGCTTGCTGCTGCTGTTGTTGTTATTGAGAAATTGGACGGCTGCATCAGTCGCCACTGAATCAAATGCCCCCTGTTCATAATCTACAAAAGTCGCAGACGTGAACGCCTTTTGATATTCGCTCGTCTGTTCCCGTAATTGGTGGTGGACGCTCGTGGTTGAGAGATGAATTTATGAATACAGCTTGCACAACACGCGGGTTGTTTGCCTCTAAATTGTTCATTATCCGCTTGCCTCTAATATACATTTTGAATGTAATCAATTGGCATACGAGTGATAAGAAGCTAATATATCATTCTTCAAATCGGTGTTGTCTCCGGCTTTGAAAAGACGAATCATTGAGGCATCGTTCCCATAATTTGGCCTCTTTCATTTGGCTGTTTAACAATTTGAGGTTATAAATTGATCCACTAATTGTGAACGCTAACAGCTGTTCTCGCTTCTTTGATCATGTCCGCATGCTGTCTTTGTATCTGTCTGCTCGAAAAGCTTTCATTCTGTCCGTTCTGAGCGCTTTCATTCCGTCTGGTCTCAGAGCTTTCATTCCGAATTCTCAAAGAGTTTCCATTCTGTGTAGTACAAGAGCTTTCATTCCTTCTGGTCTAAGAGTTTCTCTCTATTCTCTGGTTCTCTCGGTAAAGTCACGTGGATAGAAAAATAATAATAAATAAAACACGACGTTTCGGTCGCAACACAAGCGTCCGTCTTCAGGTGACTTCAGGTGATTGAATAATAATCATAATAATAAATTATAATAAATAACAATTATAGATGTTCTCCTGACTTATTTTGTCACTCCTGAGCCCAACTTAACACTCCTCTGCAACGCGTCACGTACCTGTGCAGTGACGTCACCCATCGTGAAGCTGTCACGTGGTCCCCCCATGTTTGACGGATCGATACTTGGCCTTGATGCATCTTCACGACGAGAGCTCGGAGGCGGAGTGACGCGACTGACACGAAGTAATTAACTGTGGCGAAGAATAAGAATAAATATTGAACTATTATTGTGCCATGAACAAGGTCTAAAGCTCGAAACGTTACCGATTATTTCTAGATTTGAAGCTTTCGTGACTGCAATGATTCATATTCTTAGGTTTTTTCGGTAAAGTCACGTAGGTAAAAACATTAAAAAGTAAAATTAAATCAAATAAAAATCACGACGTTTCGGAGGCAACACAAGCTTCCGTCTTAAGGTGGTACCCGATTATATTTTTTTATTATATTTTTTTCGTATCATAAGGCAGTTGTGTTGACGAGTGTTACATTGTTTGACTGACAGAACGGCTGTCGAAACACTACAAGTTAAAGATCAGCTAAAACTACACAAATACGTGGTTCTATCGCTCTCCCTACTCGTCTGTCTCGATATCGATGTCGATGGTTACTTGTCTATCTGATAGATATCTACCTGGTATTAACATTACCTTTGTCTAGACACACACACACACATACGCGTGTAGTGTTTCTGTGTGTACTTTGCTGAACGTTCCTACACTTGGCACCCCTATGGTGTGTTTGTGTTGTTTGTTGTTGTAACTTGCTGACCCGCCCCTACTGGACATCTGTGGGAAAAGAGCTTCATAGCTCATCGGATTCCTCCTCCGGTATAAATATATATTGATCTGCATATTTCCGATTGAATCACTTTTTTTTGGTGGGGTGGAAGGGGGGGAGGGGGGGCAGATTTGCCCCCCCTCCCCCCCTCATGCGAATAGAATAACGAGATCTGGCACCGTAAGTTGTCAACCGCATCAATATTGGAATATGTTTTCATACTGGAGGAACCAGATGAGTGATACATCCCTTTGTTCACATAAGACCAGTGTCATCATATCCATATAACTATATACATGTAATGAAACGGATGCAATCATACGGATGCAAAACATCCGTATGATCCGTATGATACGTATGATATGGATGCAAAACATCCGTAGAATCGCATTGATATTCTTGGTTATTTCGGTAAAGTCACATAGAATGGAAATAATAAAAAAATATTATTTTATCACGTAGAATGGAAATAATAAAAATATATTATTTTATTATTTCCATTAGTGTCACGTAGAATGGAAATAATAAAAAAATATTATTTTATTATTTCCATTCTACGTGACTTTACCGAGAGAACCAAGAAGATGAATCCCTGCAGTCACGAAAGCTTTAAATCGAAATTGAATCGCATTCATGTTTGTAATCATATGGATGTCGTCGTATGGATGTGAACCATCCGTAGAATCGTCTGGATGTTTGTAATCATATGGATGTAACCAGATGGATGTGATCATATGGATGCGAACTAACATCCGTGTGATTCAGGCAACGATTGCTCATCAATTGAAACAACCTGAGTGTTGTTGTTGTCGTTGTTGGTGGTGGTTGCGTGTGTTTGTTAACAGGAGTACATCTCGGTCCGCTCTTGGATTTGCAGCAACAACAACAACAACGACAAAAACAACAATGCCAGACGCTCCTGCGCGTTTACAAAATGATGGAATGAAATATTCACTCGCATTCCATCGGACTTGCCTTAATACGTATTTAGTGTCCACGTTCATTTGCACGGCCATACGTACGTATACGTGCACATGCACATGCGTGTGTGTGTGTGTTAGTGGGGAGCGTTAGTGTCGCGGTTAGCGCACTGCGCTATGAACCCGGCCACCCGGGTTCAATTCCCGCTCATGGCCAAAACCAGTAACGATTATCTGAACCGGTCCTGGGTCTCCCCTAGGTCGACTCAGCCTCAAATGAGTACCTGGTGCAGTGTGTAAACATCGCCACTGGGGAAACAAAGGCGGTCGGGCGTGGTGCTGGCCTACCCACCCCCTCGTGTAACGTTCCGGCCTTCATAGGTGCTCGATAATAGCACTTGCCCCTACAGTCTGTTAAGGCTATACGGGGGATCTTTGTTAGTGGGGAGCGGTTGTGTAGCGGTTAGCGAGCTGCGTTAAGAACCCGGCGACTCGGGTTGGTTTGTGTTGTCCGTGTTGTTTGTGTTGTTGTGTTGTTTGTGTTGTTTGTGTTGTTGTTTGTGTTGTTTGTGTTGTTTGTGTACGGTAGGATGTGAATTGGTGGAGGGAGTGGTGGCGCAACGGTTAGCGCACTGAGTTCGAATCCAGGCCACGGCTAACATCGGCGTGCGGCACCGTTAACATTGATGACTACAGAAAGACAAAGGCGTCTGGGCGTGATGCTGACTACCGATAATAACAATAATGATCGGCGCTAAGTATCAGTCTTTGCGTGTTCGATGTGTCCATTGCAAACTCCGTGTCGCGTGCCGATGATACTCGGGCCATGAGTGCTTATTCAATACTGATACTCGTTTAAGATGTGAATAAAATAAAGAACATTTTTAAAATATCTTAACGTACCATTAATACGTAACATTTCATTGGTCACGGTGGATTTTTAAATGGACTTAACCGTCGATGAAAGATTTTTTTTTCACCTGCAGATGATTATTTATATTAAGACAAACAACATAATTAATGTTTTGCTGAAAAATAAAACACAATATCGACGTTTCGGTCAGATAACCTTTAAAATATTTCTTCTAAAAATGATAATACGAGTAAACCCCCTTTGCTGAACTCAAGTGTTCAGTAGGAGATAATCATGTATATATAGTGTTTAGTGGGCTATGGTTGTGTATATATATGGTGTAGTATGCTATATGTACATAGTGTTGAGTCTGCTATAGTAATGTATACAGTGTTCAGTATATAGTAGGCTATAATAATGTAAAAAGTAAAGTCACGTAGAAGGGAAATAATTTTATTTTATTAAAATAATTATTAAAATAATAAAAAATAAAACATTATGACTTTACCGAAAGAACCAAGAATATGAATCCCTGCAGTCACGAAAGCTTTAAATCGAAATGTATAAAGTATTTAGGTTGCTATGTCATAGGTAGTGTGCTATGATCATATGAATAGTGTTTAGTATAGGTTCTAGTTATATATATATAGTGTTTAGTATGATATAGTCATGTATATAGTATGTATTAGGTTCTAGTCATGTATATAGTATTCAGTATGTTATAGTAATGTATATAGTTCTTTGTAGGATACAGTCATATATAGCGTTGAATAGGCTATAGTCAAATATAGTATTGAATCGGTTCTAGTCAAATATACAGTGTTTAGAAGATTACAGTCATATATATATAGTGTTTAGTGTGTTATAGTCATATATATATATATATAGTGTTTAGTAAGTTACAGTCATATACAAAGTGTTTAGTAGGTTACAGTCATATATATTATAACTTCCTAAAACCACACAGACCACCTGCATGCCGAGGCTCATCGACTCGGCGAAACCGCGTCACGTGTCGGGAATTGCGACACAGACTCAGAATAAACTGGCGATTAAAATCCAACCACGAGGTTTTCATTCTAGATTTGAAGCTTTCGTGACTGCAGGGATTCATACTCTTAGTTCTTTCGGTAAAGTCACTACGTAGGTAAAAAATGAAATTAAAATTAATAAGAATAAAACAATGAAAATCACGACGTTTCGGAAGCAACACAAGCTTCCGTCTTGAACACGAGGTTTTCGTCGCAGATGTGATCACCCCCCCCCCCCCCCCCCACGTCTCTATCTCTCTGTGTGAGCCAAATCGTCGTCTTCCTCTCCATTCAGCTCTGGCCCACGCTATGATTTCAACTCGAAGCCGACCACCTCCCCATGGCGTCAGATTAATCCGCCGTGCCAGTCGCATCCCCGTATTACCGAAATCGTTCGCCGCGGGTGCAACTCCATCGGCCGTCTTGCGGTGCCCTCCGAAGTGCCCGGTTCAAAAACAAAGAAAAAAAAGAAAAAATAAGGCAAGCGACTACATTCAGTCGATAATAGAGGGTTTTTTTTTTTGGGGGGGGGGGGGGTTAGATCGCGTAAATAAACAAATGTGTCGTGAAAACCCTCCAACACACAACCCGTGTGCTGTGCCAGTGACGAATTGGCCACGTTCTGTTTACGTGATGACCCTTACGAGTTGGCTGTGTCGGGTGGTGGCGGGTTTGACGACACATTTATATATTTACGCGATCTAAACCCCCCGCCCCCAAAAAAAAACCTCTATTGTGGATGATATTTGTCGCTAAGCCTCCTACCACGTGTTAACCTACACTCTGTCTCCTGTTTTCTTCGTTCCACGTGCAAGAAATCTGCCCGAACCTACGAAGTGGTCTTGGGAGTTGTAGTCAGCGGTGCGTGATCACAAATTATAACACAGCAGCGGCAACAACAACAAACACAACCAAAACTCGACAACAACAACAAACACCACCAACACTCGACAACAACAACAAAAAACACCAACACTCGACAACAACAAAAAACACCACCAACACTCAACAACAAAAACACCACCAACACACAACAACAACAAAAACACCACCAACACTCGACAACAACAAAAAAACACCACCAACACTCGACAACAACAACAACAACAAAAACCACCAACACTCAACAACAACATGAGCAAGGACCGTTTTGCCCCACCAACGTCGCCTCTTATGAACATTTCTAATTAAACAAAACAAAATCTAAATCCTCCTCGAGCTGGTCTTATTGACGGTCGTGTTGAGTGAGGAGGAGGGGGGTGGACTTTCTTCATTGTGAACATCGTCTGGGCTCGCAAACGCGCCGCCGTTGTCTGCTGAGTTTCGTCTGAAACGAGGAGACGGCCTAATCTTCTCGACAAAAGACAAAGCCACGCGGTTGTGGTGGTGATGGTGGTGGTGGTGTGAGGGGTTGTCTGGTGGTGGGGGTGGCAGGGGGTGAGAAAGAGAGAAAGAGGCTCACTATAACGTGTTGGGGGGTTTCATTTTTTTTTATCACGCGCGTCGCGATTTTTTGTCAAAGCGCTTTTTTTCCCCCCTTCTTCTTCTCCTCCTCCTCGCTTAATGAACATTGAACACTTTAGCAGTCTGTTCCCCTCTTGCCCAACGCTTTTTTTTAGGCTGAGTTTTTTTTTTACTTTACACAGCGCGCATTGCCATGCTCTACGCGTCTGGAGAGGGCAAGGAGTGGGGGGGGGGGGTGTGAGGATGAGGATGGGGGGGTGGTGGTGGCCCCTGCGGGTTGGAAGAATGTGGAATTTAAAGAGATGCAAAGCGACGCGGAGCGAACGCGCGACGCAGCTGAAACGCGACTGGAGTGGAGACCGCGCAGTTCGGATGAACGCTGCCACGATCTGAGATCGTCACGCGAATAGGAGGGGGGTGGATGGGGGGGTGAATGGGGGGTGGAGTTGTTTAGGGGGGGATGTGGGGGGGTGGTAGACCAACGAAAAAAATGGGGGGGGGGCAGTTGGGATGATTGGGGGGGGGTTAGAGGATTTATCTCCTAAAATTAGTAATTGAGAGAAATGTGGACTTTTTCGATTTAAAGCTTTTGTGACTGCAGGGATTCATCTTCTTGGTTCTTTCGGTAAAGTCACGTAGAAGGGAAGTAATAAAATAATAAAAATAAAACATAATAAAATACAATTCTCACGACGTTTCGGCCACAACGCAAGCAGCCTGTCGGGGAGACAGACCTGGTTCACCTGAGGACGGCTGCTTGCGTTGTGTGCGAAACGTCGTGAGAATTATTTTATTATGTTTTATTTGTATTATTGTATTACTTCCCTTCTACGTGACTTTACCGAAAGAACCAAGAAGAGAAATGTGGACGTTCACATTTGTTTTTCGCGACACGCGTTTATACCGGAAGAATGCGATGAGCCTTCAATCTCTCTCCCCCCCCCCGTCCCCCACAGATCTCCAGTAGCTTTCACAGACTTCCAGTAGATCGGTGCTCACGAACATCGCTGCTCAGGGACAGTCTGGGGAGGTTGTACGCTGGGCGCATTTGGGATTTTCAGAAGGCCTTGATTTTTTTAAGGGTGAATGGGGTGGCGGAGGCAGGGGGGTTTAAGGGGATGTGGAGTCTATCGTTCTTTCGGTAAAGTCACGTAGATAAAAAGATAATAACAATAAAATAAGAAAAATTAAAGTGAATAAAAAATCATAAGAATATCACGACGTTTCGATCGCAACACAAGCGGCCGTCATCAGGATCACCGCTTGTGTTGCGATCGAAACGTCGTGATATTCTAATTATTTATTGTTATTACTTTTTTTCTATCTACGTGCCTTTACCGAAAGAACCATAGAATATGATTTCCTGCAGTCATCTTCTTGGTTCTTTCGGTAAAGTCACGTAGAATGGAAATAATAAAATAATAAAAATAAAACATAATAAAACTTTTTTTTTAATTCCTGCAGTGTACGAAAGTTTGAAGTCAAAATTTTACGTGGAGGCTGTGGGGGTAGAGGTAAAAGGGGGGCTGAACGGAGGGGGTTTTGGGGGTGTCCGCGAAGTGTAAAGAGGTCTTCAGTACCGCGTGAGACGTTGGGGGGGGGGGGGGGTCGCGATCATAAAAAAAAATTCTTCCACGTGACGATGAAGCCGCTTCGTTGAGGTGTCACTTGTGGACGGGTGGCTTCTGGGAAAATACCTCAATATCCCAGTGGGCTTTACCTGGTTGAATTAAAAATTTCGTATTATTAAAATTTTTTAGTCATTTGTTTACCTTTCCTGCACGTTGCACTCCTATCATTTTGTTTTGTTTGTTGTTGTCACGCTCTGACACGCCCCTACTGGACGCCTGTGAAAACGAGCTTTATAGCTCGTCGGATTCCTTGCAGTATAAACACAGGATTCTGTCTGTCGCTTGCGGCTACGCGATGTAAGACATCCACCGAGCTCAAATTTCGATTTAAAGCTTTCGTGACTGCAGGGATTCATCTTCTTGGTTCTTTCCATTCTACGTGACTTTACCGAAAGAACCAAGAAGATCCACCGAGCTCCTTTGTTGCTGTTATTGTTGTTGTGGCTATTGCTGTTATTTGGTAACGCGGATCAGACACATTCAGCCTCGCCGTGTTTCACAAGAGAAAGAGAGCCGTTAGTGGCCATGGGAAGAGATGGAGAGAAGAGAAAATAAAAATGAAGTTACAGCAACGACTAACGTCAGAACGTTGCAGACTCCGAGAAACTGCTTTTGTGTGTGATTGGCACGGTCGGCTACGTACGGTGCGAAAGAAGTTCACCGTACACACGTACGTACGGCACACTTTGGAGGAATACAACATAGAGGTCGCGCACCACTCAACTAAACACGACCAGCAGCAGCAGATGATGCGTTTCATCAGTGACACTCAAGGGCGAAGCCGTGCCGATGATTATTACGAATGCAGCGAAGAGGTGCATATCATGAATAGATCCCAATCACGTATAGATGTCTATATATAGCGCCATATCGCCTTGGCGCTATTACAACAATTATAGAATGGTGCGTACGATGATAGTGGTTGAGATAATGCAGAGTAGCGGGGCTTGTCATTAAGAGTGGTGGTGGTGGTGGTGTCGTTATGGTGACGGGAGAAGAGGCGGGAGAGGTTAAGGAGGGGTAGGGGTCGTGATAGGGGTTGGGGTAGTGATAGGGGCTGGGGTAGTGATAGGGGTTGGGGTAGTGATAGGGGTTGGGGTAGTGATAGGGGTAGTGATATGGGTCGTGATAGGGGTAGTGATAGGGGCTGGGGTAGTGATAGGGGTTGGGGTAGTGATAGGGGTTGGGGTAGTGATAGGGGTAGTGATATGGGTCGTGATAGGGGTAGTGATAGGGGCTGGGGTAGTGATAGGGGTTGGGGTAGTGATAGGGGTTGGGGTAGTGATGGGGGTTGGGGTAGTAATAGGGGTAGTGATAGGGGTAGTGGTAGGGGTCGTGATAGGGGTAGTTATAGGGGTTGGGGTAGTGATAGTGGTTGGGGTATTTGATAGGGGTAGTGATTGGGGTTGTGGTATTTGATAGGGGTAGTGATAGGGGTTGGGGTAGACCTAGTCGTAGCTGGGGGTTAGGGAGTAGCAGTACTAGCAGGATGATGGGCGAGGGGGAGCAGAGATGGGGGTGGTTTTAAGTGAGGGACGGAAGCCGCGGGCATCGCGTGAGGACGATTGCTCTCTGTGCGTGCCGCGGGTGGAGTTGGTTCCAGCAGTGAAGGGGAGCGAGAAGGGAGACGGAGCGAGAGAGATCGAGAGAGCGAGACTGGGCACAGAGATGAAGAGTGGAGATTGGGCGCGCTGAGACACACACGGAGACACGGAGACGCTTCTCTCAGAGGCGCCATCCGATGCACGTTTAAGGAACCGTGATGATCTATTCTCATCATTGAATCGATGAATCTCTAACCCCGGCACCCCCCTCCGCCCTTGCCAGCCCTGCCCAGTCACTCACTGTACGACTTCAAAATGGGGGAACTGAAAGTCGACTGTGAAAAGTCGAATTCTGAACTGGGGATAATCGAGTTCCGCGTGTTAGAACCGCGCAATGGTGGGATGCGTAAAATAATACTCTTCTTCGTTTGTGTGAAGGGGCAGCAGATATGGGAAGAAATGATGACTGTCCACTTATTTATTTTGTTCACGTATTCTGCACAACGGCACGAACACATGATAATGATCATTCCGTGTTGTGTATTAAATAGTGGGGGGTTTTGTTCGCGTCGAAAGAGGACCCGTGTGTAACAGAGAGGACCCTTGCTTCTAAACTTCTGGCAGTTCTCCAGCCGTGCTTCAATGGTGCTCGACCCTGCTGATGAGACAGTGAATAGTCGAAACCCACCCAGAATGTCCTTGCTTATTTAATGACAATAGAGCCTGCATGCCGTGTGAGTGGACTCGTGGCCACGGGAGGTAATGACAGGGGAGTCAGCCTGCAGTGTGAATGGACAAGTGGCCACGGGAGGTAATGACAGGGGAGTCAGCCTGCAGTGTGAATGCACCAGTGGCCACGGGATGTAATGACAGGGGAGTCAGCCTGCAGTGCGAACGGACTAGTGGCCACGGGAGGTAATGACAGGGGAGTCAGCCTGCAGTGTGAGTGGACTAGTGGCCACGGGAGGTAATGACAGGGGAGTCAGCCTGCAGTGCGAATGGGCTAGTGGCCACAGGAGGCAATGACAGGGGAGTCAGCCTGCTGTGTGAATGCACCAGTGGCCACGGGAGGTAATGACAGGGGAGTCGGTTGTGAGTGCAAAAGGACTGGTGGCTACGGGAATGTTCGAGAAGGGAGCGTGGCCAGATGATGGAAGGGGACGGTGGAGTCTGCCGGAGTCAGCGAGAATGATCGAGAAGCGGGGCGTGGCCTCGTGTTGATATATGAAAGGGGGAGATGTGAGGGAGACTCGGGGCTGTTGCAGTGGGGATCTCCGCCCGATGTCAAATAGAACGCGTCTTCACTAAAGTGCCATCTCGCGAGAAGTGTGTCAAGTCGTCATTACACAAGTCGTCATTACACAAGTCGTCATTACACTTATCGTATCGAACCACAGCTGCTGAAATGATGTAGTCCAATAGCGCCGTGCGTCTGATGAGTTGAGTAACAAAAAATATATATATATATATAACACGTCTAAAAATATATAACACCACTACATAGATAATTCGTCCATATTTCACGTGGAGAGACACGAGATAACTGTAAGAGATGTTTATTCACTTAGCAAAAACGTCGGGAGCTCGGCTCGTGGTTGATCTCCGACGGTAGCGCCCTCTGGTGTCTGCCCGACTCGCTCCTAGTCGGCCTCACCTGCTGCTCCGCGGGAATCAGAATCTTTATTTATGCTGGGGGTGGGGGGAGGAATCCGAAGAGCTATAAAGCTCTTCTTTCTTCTTCTTGGTTTTTTCGGTAAAGTCACGTAGAAGGGAAGTAATAAAATAATAAAAATAAAACATAATAAAATAATTCTAACGACGTTTCGGCTACAACGTCGTGAGAATTATTTTATTATGTTTTATTTTTATTATTGTATTACTTCCCTTCTACGTGGCTTTACCGAAAAAACCAAGAAGATTAATCCCTGCAGTCATGAAAGCTTTAAATCGAAACTCTTCTTTCTTTCTTTTTTTACACAGATGTCCAGTAAAGGCACATGCGTCCCCACTTGACCGGATCCCTGACCAGAACAAGACTACAAATTAGTATACAGGCCGGCCCAAAAGTCCGAGACACATCGGGTTTATTATGTTTCTTGTAACAAATCACGTAAGGGTTGTTTAATGCATTTTAACAAATCTTTAAACTGGCTTCCGTTGACACTAATGGATGCACGCGTGAAATGCCATTTTGAAACGAATTGAGGACTTTTTTTAATTGTTATGTTTTTTTATTAAGATGACAACCTTGTGTAATCTCTGGTTATGGTTTTGTTGTCCTAATTTATTCTGGGTGCGTGGTGGAGTTTTTTTTAAAACAACGGATTTGAGGTGACCCCCACAGGAAAATGAAGAAAATATATCTAAAAATAATACGTATAAATAATGATAATAGTATACATAAAGTACTTGCAGAATACACAATAAAATTGAAACGTTTGATCATTTTTGTCAGTCGGATGAAAAATTCAGTTATTTTCTCGTTATTCTCATGAGTGATGGTGCAGTTTATTGCTGGCCGCTTGGCGTTTTTGAGCCATTGGGCACTGTGCTCGGCAACCGTGAGGCCTCGCTCTACACAGTAGTAGTAGTAGAGTGTGTTAGTATTAGTAGTAGATGTAGTAGATGTAGTAGTAGATGTAGTAGTAGTAGATGTAGTAGTAGATGTAGTAGTAGTAGATGTAGTAGTAGTAGATGTAGTAGTAGTAGATGTAGTAGATGTAGTAGTAGTAGAGTATGTTAGTATTAGTAGTAGATGTAGTAGATGTAGTAGTAGTAGATGTAGTAGTAGAGTATGTTAGTATTAGTAGATGTAGTAGTAGTAGTAGATGTAGTAGTAGATGTATTAGTAGTAGATGTAGTAGTAGTAGATGTAGTAGTAGTAGAGTATGTTAGTATTAGTAGATGTAGTAGTAGTAGTAGATGTAGTAGTAGATGTATTAGTAGTAGATGTAGTAGTAGTAGATGTAGTAGATGTATTAGTAGTAGATGTAGTAGTAGTAGAGTATGTTAGTATTAGTAGTAGATGTAGTAGATGTAGTAGTAGTAGATGTAGTAGTAGTAGTATATGTAGTTGTAGTAGATGTAGTAGTAGTAGAGTATGTTAGTATTAGTAGTAGATGTAGTAGTAGTAGAGTATGTTAGTATTAGTAGTAGATGTAGTAGTAGATGTAGTAGTAGTAGATGTAGTAGTAGTAGATGTAGTAGATGTATTAGTAGTAGATGTAGTAGTAGTAGTAGAGTATGTTAGTATTAGTAGTAGATGTAGTAGTATATGTATTAGTAGTAGATGTAGTAGTAGTAGATGTAGTAGTAGATGTAGTAGTAGTAGAGTATGTTAGTATTAGTAGTAGATGTAGTAGTAGTAGATGTAGTAGATGTAGTATAGTAGTAGATGTAGTAGATGTAGTAGTAGATGTAGTAGTAGTAGATGTAGTAGTAGTAGATGTAGTAGTAGTAGATGTAGTAGTAGAGTATGTTAGTATTAGTAGTAGATGTAGTAGTAGATATAGTAGTAGATGTAGTAGTAGTAGAGTATGTTAGTATTAGTAGTAGATGTAGTAGATGTAGTAGTAGTAGAGTATGTTAGTATTAGTAGTAGATGTAGTAGATGTAGTAGTAGTAGTAGATGTAGTAGTAGTAGATGTAGTAGTAGTAGTAGAGTATGTTAGTATTAGTAGTAGATGTAGTAGTAGTAGTAGATGTAGTAGTAGTAGATGTAGTAGTAGTAGATGTAGTAGTAGTAGATGTAGTAGATGTAGTAGATGTAGTAGTAGTAGATGTAGTAGTAGTAGATGTAGTAGATGTAGTAGTAGATGTAGTAGTAGTAGATGTAGTAGATGTAGTAGTAGTAGATGTAGTAGTAGTAGATGTAGTAGTAGTAGTAGATGTAGTAGTAGTAGATGTAGTAGTAGTAGTAGATGTAGTTAGTAGTAGATGTAGTAGATGTAGTAGATGTAGTAGTAGATGTAGTAGTAGTAGATGTAGTAGTAGTAGCAGATGTAGTAGTAGATGTAGTAGTAGTAGTAGATGTAGTAGTAGATGTAGTAGTAGTAGTAGATGTAGTAGTAGATTTAGTAGTAGTAGTAGTAGATGTAGTAGTAGATGTAGTAGATGTAGTAGTAGTAGTAGATGTAGTAGTAGATGTAGTAGTAGTAGATGTAGTAGTAGATGTAGTAGTAGTAGTAGATGTAGTAGATGTAGTAGTAGTAGATGATGAGTGTAGTAGTAGATGTAGTAGTAGATTGTAGTAGTAGTGTAGTAAGTGTAGTAGATGATTGTAGTATAGTAGTAGTAGATGTAGTAGTAGTAGTAGATGATGTAGTAGTAGTAGTAGATGTAGTAGTAGTAGTAGATGTAGTAGTAGTAGTAGATGTAGTAGTAGTAGTAGATGTAATAGTAGTAGTAGTAGATGTTGTAGATGTAGTAGATGTAGTAGTAGTAGTAGATGTAGTAGTAGTAGTAGATGTAGTAGTAGTAGTAGATGTAATAGTAGTAGTAGTAGATGTAATAGTAGTAGTAGATGTAGTAGTAGTAGTAGATGTAGTAGTAGTAGATGTAGTAGTAGTAGTAGATGTAGTAGTGGATGTAGTAGATGTAGTAGTAGTAGATGTAATAGTAGTAGTAGATGTAGTAGTGGATGTAGTAGATGTAGTAGTAGTAGATGTAGTAGTAGTAGAGATGTAGGTAGTAGTAGATGTAGTAGTAGTAGTAGTAGATGTAGTAGTAGTAGATGTAGTAGTAGTAGATGTAGATGTAGTAGTAGATGTAGTAGTAGATGTAGTAGTAGATGTAGTAGTAGTAGATGTAGTAGTAGATGTTGTAGTAGTAGATGATGTAGTAGTAGATGTAGTAGTAGATGTTGTAGTAGTAGATGTAGTAGTAGATGTAGTAGTAGTAGATGTAGTAGTAGATGTAGATGTAGATGTAGTAGTATATGTTGTAGTAGTAGATGTAGTAGTAGATGTTGTAGTAGTAGATGTAGTAGTAGATGTAGATGTAGTAGTAGATGTAGTAGTAGTAGATGTAGTAGTAGATGTTGTAGTAGTAGATGTAGATGTAGTAGTAGATGTAGTAGTAGATGTAGTAGTAGATGTAGTAGTAGATGTTGTAGTAGTAGATGTAGATGTAGTAGTAGATATACTACATCTACTACTACATCTACTACTACGGAGCGATGGTAGCGTGTATAAATTACATTAACAAGCTACACAGCAAATTATATATAATACTCGTATTAATGTGAATGTTTTGACATATTACAATATTGATGAAGGGCTGTATTTCTTACATGCCGATATAATATATATAACTATCGGTTTGTTGGGTCAATTATATTAGTTAGTATTTTAAACATAACGGTAATTCCTATCTATTAATAGTAATATTATAACGGCAGTGTGTGGATGTATAATATCGTGATTACATCGTGTGTGTATATCTATATACATATATTTCCATAGCTATTGATAGACGTGAGATATTGGAAGATAGAAGGTTATTATTATTTTTATCTAATTCATGGAACTGGTCCAAACATCTGCAATCAGAATCAGCTATAAAGCACTTTTTCACAGATGTCCTGTCGGGACGTGTAAGAACGCTATAACAACAAACAGTACAAGAACATGACAATCGTACGAAAGTACAAGAAAGGTAAACAAATCACACAATTCCGGGCCCTCCCTTAAAATATAAGTAAAAATACAATTTAAAAATATATTTTTTTTGAAGTCTTGAAACATAGGAATGCATTTTCTAAGTAAGCAATTTAAATTAGTATTCATATTATTCAAAGAGCTTGATATATTTAGAACCATATAGAAACCGATGGGGTATAGCCCCTTAAAGGCAAACCTGGGTCATAGAAAGTACAGCACAACAAGCTTTGCCCTGTGCTGTACACGGGATCAATCCGAGAAGCCTCTGTTCTGTGCGTCCCTCCGCCACCCGACCAAAGCCAAAACCAAGTTCAACGGCCACGCGTGTAACGAGTGTTCAGCAACGGCGTCAATTGATTAGGAAATGTTAGCGAGTTCAACGTTAGCGAGTTAAATTATCCATCATTTTCTTGGTTCTTTCGGTAAAGTCACGTAGAAGGGAAGTAATAAAATAATAAAAATAAAACATTTTTTATTGATTTTTTTACATATTTTTTATTTCATTACTTCCCTTCTACGTGACTTTACCGAAAGAACCAAGAAGATGAATCCCTGCAGTCACGAAAGCTTTAAATCGAAATTTATCCATCATTGATTTACTTTGTTTCTGCTTGGCGTGTTCACGTGAATGGGATTGTCACGATCCGCGGTTTGCCATTTCATTCGCGAATGAGTTACGTTTTAAGGCCCGTTTGTTATTTTTTTTTCGTTCGCAATGCCATTAAGCGCGACTTGGACATGTTAAAGGAGAACCTCCGATGCGTTTCAAACTTACGAATTGCTCAAAAAGCGAGGTGCATTCATAAACACCCATAAGTCGTGACTCTGATTTGGGCAAGGGCCGTGTTCTTTTATTAATTCATTCATGCCGTTAACACATCGGCCCAATCAGTTCCAATGAATGAATTAATCGATTAATTGATTCATTATCGCGTGCAATATTGTTGAACATCTGATGAGCATCCTGCCCAGGAGAATTAACAAGCTAATATAAAAAGAATGGCACGTGTGTGAATATACGTGTGTGTTTCTCTTGTCAAGCATATACATATATACACGTGTATATAATACATATGTTTATATTATATACAGCACGTGTGTGTACATACACATAGGTAATTGTATTTAATTATATATAAAACATGATATAATACATTGTTATATACTATATTTATAATGTTTTATATTTATAAATGTAAAAATATTAGGTTTTTATGCAACAGCTTGCACCATGAGGATGGCTTTGATGATAACACGATCTTGATTTTATGAATTATGAAAAAAAATATTTACAATATATTTGATGAATTGTCGTATTTCGTTCTTTTACGTGGACCCAAATATACCAACAGCCACAAAACATTGAATAACTTTTCTGATACATACTAAGAACAGCGATTTTATCATCCTAAAATGTCGATCTTTTTAAGGTGATATTTTAAGAAAGCCGAAAGTGACCGCACTTTATGGTGAATGCTGTACTGGATATTAAAACGAATACTATTAATGCTAGATATTATAACACTTTACATTATAATATAAGGAGATATCGACCCCAAATACTACACAACATCATAATAATCCTTCGTTCGCTTCTCAATCCGCCTGTCTTGGTGAGGGTCACGGCGGCAATATATACAATATCATCATCAAAATAATAATCATATACATTCCAATTATCTGTTCGATTGTACTATCATTGTACAGCATCCTGGACCTGCAATCACTACAGACACTGTCCACGATCACGTTGGTACTGTAAATAGACAATGGCATTGGTACTGTAAATAGACAATCACATTGGTACTGTAAATAGACAATGACATTGTACTGTAAATAGACAATCACATTGGTACTGTAAATAGACAATCACATTGGTATTGTAAATTGACAATCACATTGGTACTGTAAATAGACAATCACATTGGTACTGTTAATAGACAATCACTTTGGTATTGTAAATAGACGATCACATTGGTACTGTAAATAGACAATCACATTGGTACTGTAAATAGACAATCACATTGGTACTGTAAATAGACAATGACATTGTACTGTAAATAGACAATCACATTGGTACTGTAAATAGACAATCACATTGGTACTGTAAATAGACAATCACATTGGTACTGTAAATAAACAATCACATTAGTACTGTAAATAGACAATGACATTGGTACTGTGAATAGACAATCACATTGGTACTGTAAATAGACAATCACATTGGTATTGTAAATAGACAATCACATTGGTACTGTAAATAGACAATGACATTGGTACTGTAAATAGACAATGACATTGGTACTGTTGATAGACAATGACATTGGTACTGTAAATAGACAATCACATTGGTACTGTAAATAGACAATCACATTGGTACTGTAAATAGACAATCACATTGGTACTGTAAATAGACAATCACATTGGTACTGTAAATAGACAATCACATTGGTACTGTAAATAGACAATCACATTGGTACTGTAAATAGACAATCACATTGGTACTGTAAATAGACAATCACATTGGTATTGTAAATAGACAATCACATTGGTACTGTAAATAGACAATCACATTGGTACTGTAAATAGACAATCACATTGGTACTGTAAATAGACAATCACATTGGTATTGTAAATACGTCCACTTCGTTGGAGTCGTCCGGTCCGTTACACCTGAGGATCTGTCCGTGTCGCGCGCCTCTGATTGAACGAATGAAAACAAAGATTACCGCTCCCGGAAAGTAAGACGCACCACCGACTTTGCCTCTGAAATGCACGGGGAGATAATAGTGCGTCTTATAATCCGAAAATGCGGTAATAATTACTATAATTCTAGATAATATATCTATACTCTAAACGCTGTATCATTTATATTAATATATTATGATACTGTGAATTATACTATACGTATTATATTAGAAAACGCAACACAGGTGTCAATTACACTGCATTTAAAGGAATATATGTATAATAGGCAGGATTATTATCTAATTATATATTATGATACCAAATATATAAATACTAAATACGATACTATGCAGTATTACATTTAATCACGTGTTATGATACTGGCTATTATTATTATTGTAAAATATGCTCATCACTGCAAACTCTCCATATAAAATATAATAATATAATAATAGATCATACAATTCTGTCTCTTCTACCATACGTAACTACAAAACCCTACTACAATATAATATAATCTCAAATATTATAAACATCTGATGCTATAATTATAGATAATATATAAAAATAAACTGATATTATAATAACACATCCTATAAATACTGTACCACATACTACAGTGTTATGATAACGGGTTACTGTTTGTGCTATAAAAACAAGTAATACACGTACTAAATATTTTACTACAATACCACGTACTATTATTTTGTTATACTATAAATACTGGATTCCATTCTATACCGGATCGAATGAATATCGGGCGGTAATCGTTTCTTGAGTATACGTTCTCAATGTATATATGATACCATTTTGGGGAAGTATCGTAAACAAAAACTCACACGACTTACACGGCGGCGTGTAAGGGCAGGCTGGCATCCTGGCTGGTTTGAGGCATCGACCGCAGTAAACTGCGAAAAGTTTACATGCACACCTCGCTTAAAGCTCAAGATGCGTTCCTGGAGGAGTGAGCGTTAATTGAAACAGCGCTATAAGGTGGACAATTATACCGTTATACTCTACGCATAATCCATCCCCATATGTAAACTCTCTACGTGTATAAATTTCGATTAAAAGCTTTCGTGACTGCAGGGATTCATCTTCTTGGCTCTTTCGGTAAAGTCACGTAGAAGGGAAACAATAAATAATAAAAATAAAACATAATAAAATAATTCTCACGACGTTTCGGCTGCTTGCGTTGTGGCCGCAACGTCGTGAGAATTATTTTATTATGTTTTATTTTTATTACGTTATTATTTCCCTTCTACGTGTCTCTATGTGTATATATGGAATGCGTTCCCGACAGCGTTACTTCCTTTCTGTATGCAGGCAAGGGTCGTCTCTATAAGATGCGGGTGCTATGGTTCGACACAAAACGACATAATAAAAACACAACGTAATCGTTGTCGTCCATGAATGAACAGTATACATATCTGGCAGTTCGTCTGGCAGCGTCGGTTCGAGCGAGACTGCTGATGAGACAGTGAATGTGGAAACTGACCGCTCCGACGTTTGTGCTCCAGCATCGAACCACGAAGCCTGCGGAAATTGTGGACTTCTGAGAAGGCTGTGTGGTGTTGCTGATGGGATGTATAAAAAAACATACATTTGTAACGTACAGAATATATTGTACGTGATGAAGGAGACGTATTGTCGGCGCAGTTATTTATTTACTTACTTTAATTCGGGGAAAGATTCACGCTTAGACGTAACGGCCGGAACGCATCATCACGCACAACGCCTTGGCAATTTGCCCTCTTTGTTGTCGTGGTGGTTGGTGGTCCTGGTTGGGGTGGTGGTGGTGCTGGTTGGGGTGGTGGTGGTGGTGATGGTGGTGGCTGTGGTGGTAGTGGTGGTGGTGAATTATAGTGTAGGCGCGGTAGTGTAGCGGTTAGCGCGACGCTGCGCTACGAACCCCGCAATCCGAGTTCGATTCCCGCTCACGGCCAACACCCAGTGACGATTATCTGAACGGGTCCTGGGCCTCTCCTAGGTCGACTCAGCCTCAAATGAGTACATGCTGTGGTGTGTACACATCATCAATGGGGAGACAAAGGCGGCCGGGCGTGGTGTTGGCCACCCACCCCCTCGTGTGTCGTGTCGGCCTTCGTAGGTGCTCGCTAACAGCACTTGCCCCAACATCCTGTTAAGGCTACACGGGGGATCTTGGTCTTTGGTGGTGGATAAACCGCCGCTTGATTGCCAAGAATTCTTCAATTGTTTCTGAGAATCACATGTGTAGTATTTGACTCTGGTGATTTAGGTTAAATGTATTTTGGGATTCTAAGTATATAACTAACAGATACGTGAAATAGCGTTAACAAACTCATGTGTGACCGAAATAAAATAATAATTAATTAATGCTCACTACTCTCTGTTTTTTCTACATTCGTAGTATAATACAATTATACTTGCGTATATATAAAGTTTGCTCTGAATTGGTATTAATAGTAATGCTAATATATCTAATTAAACTATATATTAAAGCACATACACAAAGTCCTAACGCATGAGTGTTGCGATGTGACAGCCCTGTGCGAATGCGCTGCTGGATGGAGGCATCTGTGTGGCGTTCTTTGACCATACTTCACCACGCTGGTCAACAAAGCAGGTTGGTGACGTATGGTGGGGACCCTGTACTGAATCATAAATCACTCGCCGCTGACGTTAGCCGTGGGTTTGATATAGCAATGAGGCTAACTATTGGACCACCACTCCAAACGAAACGAATATTTTTTTTTACCAGGTGAGGCCCACTTAGCAACTTAGCTCTTTTTCAGAAGCGACCTGGCCATCACAAATGACATCTAAACAAAGATGACTCATCATCGTCACGTGACAATGTAGAGAACAGCTCGAAACTTTGACCGCGTGATGTTGTTTCTAAATGTGGACGGGGACAAAACCGGAGGACCCGGAGAAAAATTCACGCGACCACGATGAGAGAGAGACGCAAACTCCAAATATACAGCAGCAGGCGTCAGGGTCGGGATCGAACCCGCGACCTCCTGTATACCAGGCGAGGCAGTTAACATCTCCTAGCCACTGTGATGACGATGATGAGAGAGAGAGAGACACGCAAACTCCAAATATACAGCAGGCGACAGACAGGACTCTCGTGATCGAACCCGCGACGTCTTGTATACCAGGCGAGGCAGTAGACATCTCGCCACGCTGATAATTACAATTCCATTACAAATTAATAACCCCCGTTGGAAAATCCACTGCTGGATCAAATATCCTGCCCTCACCACGCCGTGTCGGACAAGAGAGGGTGGGGGGTTGGTGGGTTGACTGGTCATACTTCACTTCGCCTGGTACATACGATATTTTTATATTTTGTATACGTGTATAAATATTTAAAAAAAACTATATTCTTAAATCGCATTAATTCCCGCGCGAATTAATGCGTCGACTCAGAGAACGTGCGTCTTTGGGAGCGACTCGTTTCCGCGGGTGAATGTCGCTGCTCTGTGACCGCCGCTATCGTCCCATGGAATGCCGTCACGGTGGCTAGGAGATGTTAACTGCCTCGCCTGGTGTACAGGAGGTCGTGGGTTCGATCCTGACCCTGACGCCTGCTGTGTATTTGGAGTTTGTATGTCTCTCTCTCTCATCATCACGGTGGCTAGGAGATATGAACGACCTCGCCTGGTGTACAGGAGGTCGCGGGTTCGATCCCGACCCTGACGCCTGCTGTGTATTTGGAGTGTGCGTCTTTCTCTCTCTCTCATCAGCATCATCACGGTGGCTAAGGAATGTTAACTACGTCGCCCGGTATACAGAAGATCGCTAGTTCGATCCCGACCCTGACGCCTGCTGCTGTATATTTGTAGTTTGCGGTGTCTCTCACTCCCGTGGTCGCGTGGATTTTTCTGCGGGTCCTCCGGTTTTTCCGTCCACATTAAGAATCAACGTCACGCGTTTAGAGTGTTTTGCTGCTGTACATTACCACTGATTTTAGCCGTGACTGGGACTCGATCCCATACTCACCGGGCATATCTATATATCTACTTCAAACCATTACACTACCGCCCCTACTTACAGTTATACATGAACGTTTCTAATGTTATGGATATACTATATATATTTTAAAAAAATAATCCTCTTACGGGATTCTTAAACGTCTATTTGCTGTTATTATTGTATAAACGGTACGTGTGGTGTGTCAATGCATCCTTCATACTTTACTATCATTCATGTCACTGGGCTCCTAAATGGTTAAATAAAGGACGTCAAACTGATATCACATATGCCAGCAATTGTACCTGACATAGCACTGCCTATATAAAATATGATGGACAGACTAAGAGCCACACGTATGTATGTGCGTGCGCTCGCTAACAGCACTTGCCCCAAGATTATGTGAAGGCTACACGGGGGATATTTGTCTTTGTAAAGCATCGCCACTCGGGAGACAAAGGCGGCCGGCCGGGCGTCGTGTTGGCCGTGTTGGGCTTCATAGGTGCTTCTCACTCACAGCACTTTCCCCAACAGTACGTTAAGACTACACGGGTGATCTTTGTCTGT
The DNA here is from genome assembly GCF_015708825.2 of Lethenteron reissneri. NCBI lineage: Eukaryota > Metazoa > Chordata > Hyperoartia > Petromyzontiformes > Petromyzontidae > Lethenteron > Lethenteron reissneri. The sequence goes on from NC_083802.1 coordinate 15,565,848, forward strand.
GTGTAATGTATTTGTGACCGCCTGTTTTGGCAAACGTCTCTGTTGCTCCGAAATTTGGTAACAACAAGCCGATGTTTCTCTATCACCACCATTACCACCCCGGCCCCCACCATCGCCATCACCTCCTTCACAACCACAACAACAAACATCAACAACGGACACCACTAAATTGCCGAGGTGATGCAACGTCGCGTTCGGGGGGGGGGGGTTCTTCTTCACCCAGTCGAGATGCCACGAGTCCCGTGACGGTGACCCCGGCGAGGATGGATTTTTTTTATTTTATTTTAATTCGCAGCCAGAGAGAGATGCCCCCCCCCACCCATCCGTGACACGCTGACGTTGCCTCCCCCCCCCAACCAACACAAATTATCAACCAATTCTCACACCCGTCTCTCAAAAGAGATGCGAATCTCATCACCATCGTCATCGTCTCCAAACAAAAAAAAAACTCGGGTCTTCCGCTGTTGTTATTGTTGTTGTTAGTGGTGGTCGTGGTGGTGGTGGTGGTGGTGATGGGGGGAGGGGGGTATTTTTTGTTTGATGAGTGTGGGAAGGAGGTGGGGGGGGGGGAGCGTGGGAGGGGTGCCAAGTGATTTCGCTCCGAGACACCCATGGGACACATTTTGCGGTCGCCGGAGGGAGACTCAGTCTGGCGTTCGTGACCCAAATCTGGAGAGCGGACACGGCGTGGGTCGCCTGGCAGTACGGGACATGGAGGGCGGGGAGAGGACGATGTCTGGGTGGAACGCGTGCTATGTATGGGTTTGAGTGATTTGCAGAAGTCCGATGCCACTGTAGTGCCTAATTCTAGATTTGAAGCTTTCGTGACTGCAAGTATTCATATTCTTAGGTTATTTTCGGCAAAGTCACGTAGGTAAAAAATTAAAATTAATTAAAGTAAAATAAAATAAAAAATCACGACGTTTCGGAGGCAAGACGGAAGCTTGTGATGCCTCCGAAACATCGTGATTTTTATTTTATTTTGCTTTTATTAATTTAAATTTTTTTACCTACGTGACTTTACCGAAAAAACCTAAGAATATAACTGTCGTGGCTGTGAGAGGGGTGAAATCGTAACACGCGCCTCGAGCTAACATTTACGAGTTGTACAGCGCCCTCGTAGCTCCCCACTTGATGGGTTCACGGTGTCCCGTGTAGGGTCCAAATGTCCCGTCGGCTGTTCCGCTGACGTCGGCTGTCACGGTTCAGATTCTGCATCTGTATTGAGACTGTTGAAATCCGAGGAGCTGTAAAGCTCTTTTTCAGACATTGGAAATCCTCCACAGCCCACAGCAATCGAACCATTACCGATGTCTCCGAGCTCGCGCGCGGTTTTTCTTTTTGCAATATAATACCGTAGCTATTTTGAGTTTGTAATTTTGCATGAAAGTTCGCGATCGAGCGAGCGGTGGTGCAGCAGTTAGTGCGCGTGATGCGCTCCAAGAAGTGTATGAGCCGTCAGGGTCCCATGGGTGGGTAGGAGATGTTAACTACCTCGCCTGGTATACAGGAGGTCGTGGGTTCGATCCCGACCCTGACGCATGCTGCTGTATATTTGGAGTTTGCGTGTCTCTCTCTCATCATCACGGTGGCTAGGAGATGTTAACTACCTCGCCTGATATACAGGAGGTCGTGGGTTCGATCCCGACCCTGACGCCTGCTCTATATTTGGAGTTTGCATCTCATCATCACGGTGGCTAGGAGATGTTAACTACCTCACCTGGTATACAGGAGGACGTGGGTTCGATCCCGACCCTGACGCCTGCTGCTGTATATTTGTAGTTTGCGTGTCTCTCTCTCTCATCATCACCACGGTGGCTAGGAGATGTTAACTACCTCGCCTGGTATACAGGAGGTCGTGAGTTCGATCCCGACCCTGACGCCTGCTCTATATTTGGAGTTTGCATCTCATCATCACGGTGGCTAGGAGATGTTAACTACCTCACCTGGTATACAGGAGGTCGTGAGTTCGATCCCGACCCTGACGCCTGCTGCTGTATATTTGTAGTTTGCGTGTCTCTCTCTCTCATCATCACCACGGTGGCTAGGAGATGTTAACTACCTCGCCTGGTATACAGGAGGTCGTGAGTTCGATCCCGACCCTGACGCCTGCTGCTGTATATTTGGAGTTTGCGTGTCTCTCTCTCTCTCTTCCAGTCGTCGCGTGAATTTGTCTCCGTTCCTCCGGTTTTTCCCTCCACATTTAGAATCAACATCACGCGTTTCGAGTATGTGTCTGCTGCTGTACTTTGCCACGTGATAAGCCCGCTTCGTTGAGCTCTCATTTGTCACAGTCAGGTCGCTTCTACAAAAGAGCTCCATAGCTCAGTGGGCCTTACCTGGTCAAATAAAAAGTAGTGCTCGAGTTGCAAATGTTGTAGTGGGTTTACTCTAAAACACACCGGCGTGCTTAACTGCTAACGAATTGCCACGTTTAATTTACTAATTGGCTGTGTCGGGTGGTGGCGGGTTTGACGACGCATTTATATTTTACGTCGATCTAACCAACAAGTAGTTGATAGTTTTAACAGTGGCGAGCGATGTGCGAATCGGTCCTTGGCCTGATCAGAAAGACGACAACAATAACAACAAACACAAACATCTCAACGCTGGTCATGAACGCTGCCCGCCTTCTAAGCACCAGCGAGAATGCGCGAACAGCAGACGGCCGCGGCTAACATCAGTGGCGAGTGCTCTGATGTGGATCGGTCCAGACCCCCTTCTCCGCCCCCCCCCCTGCCCCCCCGCCCCCCTTACCTTGCCCCCCACTTTGCCCACCAACCCGCGCTTGGCCAACGTAGGGAAGTACACACGGCTCAGTGGGGAGGCCTTCATCCAGCAGTGGATTGACAAGGGCTGTGTTTTGTTTTTAATTACTTTGATGATGATGATGATGTCGTTATTGTTGTGATGATAATTGTAGTAGGAATCTATAAACATTGTATACAGAGTAATTAATGATACGACTTCAAGACTCCTCACGTTTTGACGGATCAGAAATGCAAAGCACAAAGTCAAAGTCTCCGTGTAGCCCATGCAATCATCTTGGGGCAAGTGCTGTTACCAAGCACACGAGGGGAAGGGGGCTGGAAGTGGCTATAGTGCCACGCCCGGCCGCCTTTGTCTCCCCAGGGCTTACGTTTACACACACAACACGAGGTGCAGTACTCATTTATTAAGGCCGAGATGACCTAGGTGAGGCCCCGTCACGAAGCTCAGATATGCCACTCGCTCCTAGTTAATGATTACATTGGCCGGGAATCGATCTCAGCTAGCCGGGGTCAGTGGCTATAACCCAAGTCGTACGCCATAGCCACTTACAAAGACAAAGCTCCCTCGTGTAGCCTTAACATATTGTTGGGGCAAGTGCTGTTCGCGAGCACTTATGAAGGCCGGCACGGCAAACGAGGGGGTGGCTGGCCAGCCCCACGCCCGGCCGCCTTTGTCTCCCCGGTAGCGATGTTTCACACACCGCAATGGGTATTCAATCGAGGCTGAGTCGACTTACGGGAGGCCCCCAGGACCGGTTCAGAGAATCTTCAGCGGTGTTGGTTGGCCGTGAGCGGGAATCGAACTCGGGTCGCCGGGTTCGTCACCCCTCACACAAGCCTGTCTGCAAAAGGACCATTTCCCGAAACGTCTTTTTTTTTCTTATTATAACGTCTCGTAGTATAAGGCAGGAATTCGGAGGCACGCGGTGATTGTTTAACTGCTCCTAGGCCCAGCCGGGCAGAGGTACAGTTCGGAACTCGGCGAGTTGAATTTTGGAGTTGGAAACGACGTTTGATTAGAATTAGTTATTTTCAATGTAATTCGCAGTAATTGATGATGATGATTATGATGTCGGTGATGATGTAATTATCTCTATGTGTATAACGTGTCTCTTCAGGTCTCTCTTGAAACAAGAAGTCTGGCAACGATCCCTCACCTGGTAAATACAATCCGTCGGTGTGTCTGCGTGTCTATCTACCTGCCTGTATGTGTATCTGTGTGTCTGCGTGTCTGTTTGCCTCTCTATCGGTGTATATGTCTGTCTGTCAGTGTCGTTGTGTCTGTCTGTGTTTCTATCTTTGTGCCTGTGTATCTGTCGGCTTACTCGTCTGTCTGTCCGCATGTCTCCCAGTCTGCAGGCGTGTCTGTCTATCTAACTATCGATCGGCTTATCATCACCCTCTGTGTGTGTGTGTCTGTCTGTTTGCCCACGTGTGTGTGTTTGTCTGAGTCGGGTCGACCGCCTTGACTACAACCAAAGAACGTTGACTGAACCATCCGGCTGATTCACGCGAGTCATCGATTAATCGTTTCCCTACACTCACAACGCAATACCCGGTTCGGTTAACGTTGTTTGGGTCTATTCAAGGCCGTGGTTTCAGCTCGTAGGGGGCAGGTGGGGGGACAAAATCAACGCTCGCCAACCAAGCGCATGAACTTTACACGCCACTCACCACCACTGCCCGTGTCGATTCGATTAAATGTTCACGATTCATTCTAGAGATAAACTTCAAGAATCGATTCTATATATATTTACGCGATCTAACCCAAACACCTCGCTTATGAATGATTTTGGTCGCGAAAGCCTATACGTGTTAAATCGATTATAGTTTTGTCGGGTTCTATTCTCTCCCTCTCTCTCACTTTCTCTCTCCTTCCCCGTGCCGTTTGTATTTGTTTGTCGCTCGTTCGCGTCTCGTTCGTAGTTTTTTTTTTATTCGCATAATTAAATTCGTTAATTAATCGATTATTAAAAGCACAAATCGCTCAACGCTCGCGTGCATTGCGACCGCAATAATCGATTAAAATCGAATAGTTCTAGGCGCAGCTCGCTGTGAACTTGATAGAACCGAGTTCGATTCCCGACCACGGCTAACATCAGTGGCGAATGATATCTTGAACTGGCCCCTGGAATTTTCCCCAAAATTGATCAACTCGTACTGACCACCCTGGTGAAGTATGGCCAAACAAACCTCCAAGATCAATACGGGGTCCCGAGGCCTTCATTCGAGAGTCGATTGCCAAAAGAGCAGAAAACTGTGAATATTATTAATATCTATAAATAATAAATTGTATTTGTTACTTGATAGATAATTCGATCATAATGATGATTAACTATAATTATACCGATTACAATGATAATGTGAATTGTAACGAGTGCCATACTGTAATGTTTTTTTGCTATCATATAAATTGATACATTGCATTGTTTTACGATACATATATATTTACAGCTTATTTTAGACGTGGGTAAATATATTCACTCGTCACCTTTGCAATTAGGTGATAACGATGATATTGTCAACAATATCTTTGCACAGACGTATTTTATCTCGTGTATACTGTATACAGAGAGGGGGTTTGTATGCAATAAATTGTATTTTTAGGTGTGAATTAAAATTATACTAATTAGTGATGACGTACGATTTGACTGCACAGAATTGTCGTAAACGAATTTTACGCTTATAATAAAAAAATTAATCGAACGCAATTAATAATAGTAAATATATATTATTTTTAATTATGAAATATATTATTTGTTTAACAAACTTGTTAAGGCATGTAATTAATTATAATTATTTTTGCTATTAATAACAACACTAATACGTTGATATCAACGTATACTACTAACATATATATGTTTAAAGATTATATCGCCTGTAGTATTGTTATAATTATTTTTGGCAACGTGAAAATTATCTCTTCGCTGGAACTTTGAATACAAATAATGTACAAATGTTTACGCCACAAACACACGCTATTCTAGTTGATATTTATACTATATTACAATTTAACATATTATGTATGTGTGTTCTTAGGTTTTTTCGGTAAAGTCACGTTGGTAAAAAAAATAAAAGTAAAAAAAATCACGACGTTTCGGAGGCACTTAGGGTTTTTCTGTAAAGACACGTTGGAAAAAAAATAAAAATTAATAAAAGTAAAATAAAAATAAAATAAAAATCACGACGTTTCGGAGGCAACACAAGCTTCCGTCTTCAGATGGAACCGTCACAGCACGATAGCTGTATCAAGACACATTGCTACGTAATCATTGTATAGTCTTCTCTCGCCTGCAATGTTTGGTATTATCCACAACTCTTTCTCTCTCTTACAAGACGCCCGTGCCTGTATTTACTTGGCCTCTCGTGATATTTTAATGAACATTGAAACAAACACCCCCCTCCCCTCCCCGTGGTACGGGAATCACACAAACACCAACACTCTGAGCCGTCATCACAGCAAGTCCTCGTTTAACGCGATAGATGCGTTCCTGAAAAGTGCCGCGTTTAAAGCGAAAATAATTTCCACGCGAATCGTGTCACGATAACGTTTGGCGAGACACGATGTACGACCACTACCACCACCACGACGCAAACACAGTGAGATTTGGCGGGGCGAATAACTGCTGGTTCGCCGACGCGTTACTGTATCCCTCCGCGTACTGTATCATTCCGCTAAGCCGCGCAGCTCAAGAAAGTAGTTCATCGTCGACCGTGCGTTAATCGAGAACTCCCCGTACATGAGACGATCACTCGCTAAGCATTAACCCTGAGCGCGTGTAAAATGCGTGTGCCAAGCGCGGGTTGAATGGACTCAGAATCCCACGCGTCTTGCACCTGTCTGGCCGTGCACGTACGTGGGTGGAGTTCAGGGTTCATCTGCACCCCCCCCCCCCCCCGGTTCGATAGATTATTATCGGTTTCGTTTTGTTTTACGTGAGATCGAGATGGCAGCGTGGCTGCGTGGAATGTGGGGAGCGGCAGTGTGGCGACGAACCTTACGATCCGAGTTCTATTCTCGCTCACGGCCAACATCAATCCTGCAGGGCCTTCTCTATGTAGATCGATACATACTCACGTGAGAGTACCTGGTGCGATGTTGAATTATCGTCACTGGGGAGACAAAGGCGGCCGGGCGTGGTGCTAGACACCGACCCCCGTCGCGTTGCGTGTCCCGGGCCTTGATCGGTGCTCGCGAACAGCACTTGGCCCAACAGTCTGTCAAGGTTGTAACGGGAGATCTTTGTATTTTGTGACTTTGCACCATCGTGAGTGAATTAGACAAATTATTTGATGATGATGATGATGATGCTGCTGGTGCGTTGGCAGTGGTGCACAAGCGCGGTCGACAATTAGAAACGCATCACGTTGGTCTGCGACGATGATGATGATAGAGATGGCCTAAACCTATCCCGTACCTGGTTAAAATTATTTTTAAAAACAACAACAAAATCCTCAGCGAGAGGGTGGGGGTTTAATATACAATAGGCGACGTTTCGGGCACTGGCCCTTCTTCTTATCACATTGTTCCGTGTATGTTTATGCACGGCTGCCAAACGCAGTGATCCCTATAGTTTACGTAAATACATTTGTATAAATTAATTAATCGCGAACAAACTCGAGTATCTAAATGTAAAAACTAACGCGAAAGCACCCCAGGTATTTAAATACCCCACGTATTCCATTTGGCACGTTGATTATTTAATTATACGTGTACATGTAATTATATTTTTTGTAAATATACAACGTTTACCGATAATTCGTCCAAATATTTAGTTATTGTAAATTACGACAATGTTTGTTTTTTGTTTGGCCACGTTCCCGAGTCAAATCCCGGAGCCGGCAATGAGCGACGGCGTGAAATGTCTCTTCGAGAAGCCACGAGGTGTTCGTACGCGTGCCAGATTTCACCGTATCGCACGCGAGGCGAACAAGTATCGGCCTAATCGTGCAGGCGCGTTTACAATGTGTGCACAAAGTCGGTCTATTCGTGCTTGTATACCACCACCACCACCACCACCGATTCAGCACAGCGCAGTATTAGAAATCAATCTGCTATTTACATCGAGGTAAGAGCTCGGGTGTGGGTTGGCACGGTGTCAAAGGCAGTCGTCTCGTTCTGGTCGACCACGTGACTCTTGCAAATGTTACTCGACGCTCATCTCTCGAGCTATCAACTGCAGAGTTCAACAAAATCGCCCTCAATCTCTCGCTACAAACCAAGGCCGTAGCCATGGAGTCAACATTGGGGGGGACCAAATCTTCCAGGGGGTCTAGCCCCCCCCCCCTCCCCCACAGAAAAAAAAATTTATTTGAAAACGAATTTCCTGCCTAAAATATTACAAAATTCACTAACACATGGGATGGACTTTTTTTTTTACAATAATGTCTAATAGTGTATTATATTACATTGCTCTGTTTTTACTTTTTTACCTTTTCTTGTTCCATTGTATGCAATGGCAGAGATTAAGGCTTAATAAAGTACAACCATAACCACAATCATATAAACAGAAATCTAGTTTATAGCAATATATTGGGGGGGGGGGACATTTTGAGCATATTTAAATATTTGTGTGGGTGGATGTGACCCCCCAATATTTATTATAATTACGGACTTGCTACAAACTCACTCACCAGCTCACTCACCTCCTCGCTCGCTCACGCACTCATTTACTTACTCACCCAACCAATCGTCCACACATTCATGCACCCGCCCACGTAACAGCTCACTGACATTGTGTCCGCGAATCGAATTCAGGTGGCCGAGTTTGTACAGCTCAGCGTGCTGACCGCTGCCCCATCGCTCCCTCAATGCATGGCCTCGGCGTGATCACGGCATGTTAGCAGGGGTGATTGGCCTGGCCGATCGGGGCCTCAGCTAATGGGAAGCCGGATCAGAGGCGTGGTCCCGGGATTGACGGGGAACCATCTGGAACGGTCAACGCTGACTACGGAGGATTGGCTGAGGGGTACCACGTGACCCAGGGATTAAGAGGGGGAGAGACAGAGGAGTCGAGAGCAGACCTGGGAACGAAAAGAGCAGGAGTCACGTGCGTACGGGGCTCTGGGTGCCACGTGCGCGGTGGGGACTTAGCTGAGAGTCTGCCCGCTTTCCGTTGTCTGTCAGCAACGGGGAGTGTGTGTGTGTAACTGTGGAAGTTGGAAAATAAAAGGACTGATTCCGGAAGCCGTCTCGAGAAGGTTTATTACATATATACCAAATTTCAGCTTTCTACCTTGTCGGGAGGTACCCGAGAGGGTTTTTGAGACATACAGATTACGGTCTCTATATTTATATAAATAAGATGAACACCGATTAACTTTTGATGTGAAACTTTAAGAAAATGCATATTTATTGAATGGCAATTGAACTTCGAGAGAACACATTTAATGTGTAGCAAGTTGACAACTCTCGTAATGCCAGATACCATGATTATTATTTTTATTATTACTTATATGACGAGACTCTTTCTCGGAAGAGCCCTGCCAAGATTTCAAGAGGACGGGGGGCGACGCCGCCGCCACCGCCGCCGCTGCTGCGTGCGATCTCAATCGTCAAATATTTGCGGGACACCTTTCAACATTGGGGATGTGTTGGCCAATACCGGTGACACTGCATGTGTCTGTTTTAGCTATGGGGGAGGGAGAGAGGGAGGGAGGGAGTTAGATAACCCGGAGGAAACCCATGCAAGAACGTGGGGAGAACATACAGACTCGGAATTAGAACCCGGAGCCTTTCTTGCTGCGAGGCACAACGCGTCGGCACTGATGCCACCCTGCCCCACAACTGTCGGCTGCCCCAATCGACCAACCCTTCCGTTGTCTTTCCCCGCCACCTACGTACGGTGCGAAAGAAGTTCAACATGCACACCATATCAACCGCCTCAAAACTATCAACTGCCTCGATCTGTCAACTACATAGAACGAATAATATCGGTTTATTAAACTGACTCAATCTAACCGCTAACGTATAGTAATGTCGTGTTGACGTAATATATTACGATTTAAACGGATGCATTAATTACCCCCGTCACTTGTATTCGCAGAGTCATGACATCACCTTACTCTATTGAAGACAGGAAACAGGATGACTTCTTTACAATTCTGGCAATCGCCTGATGATGATGGTTGTAATCAGCAGCCAAACAAACGTTGCACACTCAGATCTAAGTGATGGGGGTTTGCTCACCAACACACAACGGGCGGTGCCGTAATTAGTAACCAATTACACCATTGGAACCTCATTTGCCAGTAAAAAATATAATAATTGTTTTTTTACCCTTCCATCTGGCAACAAAACTGACACCTTTTTTACAAGGAGTCATGTTTGCATAGACCACAATACCTGCAGTTATAATGCAAACAAAAAACATAACTCTGATAATGTGCACTGTCCTTGAAGTTGATTGGTCCACACCCGAGACAGCTTTCCTTAGAGCCTAGTCTCATATGGGTTGGACCAGATGACGCCAAAAGGCGCACTCTCCTTAGAGCCTAGTCTCATATTTGTTGGACCTTTTGGCGTCATCTGGTCCAACCCATATGAGACTAGGCTCTAAGGAAAGCTGTCTCGGGTGTGGACCAATCAACTTCAAGGACACTGCACATTATCAGAGTTGTGTTTTTTGTTTGCAGGGTAAAAAAGTAATTATCATAGTAACCAATTGGCACGTTCTGTTCACGTGACCAACCTTGCCAATTGTCTGCGTCGGGTGGAGGAGGGCGTACAACACATTCACATCGGTGGAAAAAGAGCTTCATAGCTCATCGGATTCCTCCAGTTTAAAATGAAAATTCTGCCTCAATTACGCGATCTCACCCAACAACAAAAAAACCCCCACGCTTATTTCAGCTGAAATTCATTACGTTCGATCGCCTCCAATCAATCAAATATGTCCAAGTGCCCCAAATCATGCTCCTACTGCCCCCAGGGAAATCTTCATCTCCGGTCACGTGGCCGTGGCAGCCAGCCCTCGGCAAACCGCGGTAGACTACAAAAGGTGAAGTCGCGAAGCGTCTGGCAACAAAACTGACACCTTTTTTTACAAGGAGTCATGTTTGCATTGACCACAATACCTGCGGTCGGAATGCAAACAAAAAACACACAACTCTGATAATGTATGCACTGTCCTTGAAATTGATTGGTCAACACCCAAGACAGCTTGTAAAAAAGGTGTCAGTTTTGTTGCCAGATAAAAGGGTAAAAAAAATTATCATGTTTTGCTACTGGAAAAGGAGGTTCTTTAATTTAAATTTATGAATGATGCCCTGACTGGTGAGCATTTTTTAAATTTCGTTGTACTGGTGACAATGACAATAAACGATCTATCTATCTATCCAATGGTGCCTAATGTGGTCAATTTCCTAATACTCGCACGGTATGACATCCTTACTTGAGCATATATATTCGTCATTTATAAAAACATTGCAATATACCCGGTACACGTGTGTGCGTCGTGTGGTGTGTGTGTGAGATGGTTAAAGCGGGGAGTCATAGAGACGTCTGTGCAATAAAGAGCTTCATTGCTCATCGGATTTCTCCAGTATAAAGATTTTTTAATAAAGACGTATACAGTCCTGTATAGTACGTCGACGATACTACTACCATGGCGACCTGTGCGTGCATCGTGGTCACCCATCCAAGCAAGCAACTATCCAGGCTCAAAATATCCTGCTTAGCTTCACGAGATCAGGCGGAGTTAAAGTTTGCGGCGCTTCCCCTGTGATGTTGTCACGAGACAAAAACAAATCCGGCAGCCTGGGTCAGTCAGTGGTGAGTGAGTGAGACCCGTAACGGTCTTGGGGCCCGAAACGTTGGACAGCGTGCCGAACAACGCGCGGAACAGCAGTGAAGAGCGGCTGTTAACACGAACGCGCTTGCCGTCACGTAAGCCTGCTTTCCCACATCGTTCGCTTTAAAATAAATCTACGTAAATATGTTTTGTTGATCGTTTCCCATCGGCCACGCGCCCCTTTCTGGGAGCGACGTTTTTTTTGTTCTTTGTTCGTCAGCAGCTTGGTGGTTCAATTGCATAGTCACTTTAAGATGTTTTCTTGATAATTGTTTTTTTACCCTTCTATCTGGCAACAAAACTGACACCTTTTTTACAAGGAGTCATGTTTGCATAGACCACAATACCTGCAGCCATAATGCAAACAAAAAACATAACTCTGATAATATATGCACTATCTTTGAAGTTGATTGGTCCACACCCGAGACAGCTTTCCTTAGTCTCACGTGGGTTGGACCAGATGACGCCAAAAGGCACAAAAAAAAGGTGTCAGTTTTGTTGCCAGATAGAAGGGTTAAAAACCAATTATCATATTTTTTACTGGCAAATGAGGTTCCAATGGTGAGATGTTTTCTTGTTTCATGTTTTTTGTTGTTGTTGCGGTTGCACCCGATTCAAGAGCCGAATGGCTCACAGGGCTCCACCAAATAAATGAAACTGGAAACTCAAAACGATCGGCGTCTCATCAGCAAGAGTCGGGGCAGCGCGTCCCCGATCACTATCCGCAGGCCTGTAGCGCCACCGCGTGGCACGTGCGCGCCATGGCGGTCTAACGAACGTCAACATTCTCATTTATTTTTCGATTTAAAGCTTCTTTCGTGACTGCAGGGATTCATCTTCTTAGTTCTTTCGGTAAAGTCACGTAGAAGGGAAATAATAAAATAATTAAAATAAAACATAATAAAATATTTTATTACGTTTTATTTTTATTATTTTATTATTTCCATTCTACGTGACTTCACCGAAAGAGCCAAGAAGATTCTCATGTATATGCAGCACGGATTCTATTTAGGGGCCGGCAATACATGACGTCACGCACCTAGGGGGTGGTGGGGGCGGTCAGACATTTGTGACGATGTGTGACGAGGGGGGGGGAGGAGAAATGTGACGTCACATCAAAATGCGCAACTTTAAATAAAAAAATGAATTGTTATAACAATACTCCTACAACACCACATTAAATACGCCACATTAAATACGCACAACAATGACAATAGTTTAAAGCGATTTGAAGCATGTTTTAATTTCAAAATGGAAATATGTTCTTTGGGGGGGGGGCAGAGCTTTGTGACGTCATATTTGAGGGGGGGGGTCTGACTTTTTGTGACGCCGTGTGACGAGGGGGGGGGGGGTCAAAAATCGACATTTATGGACGGCCCCCTACTGTCATTTTTATTATTTCACCAGGTAAGGCCCACTGAGCTATGTAGCTTTTTTTTTTCCAGAAGCGACCTGGCCACAAATGACGATCGCCCAACGAAGTGGCTTGTCGCGTGTAAGTTTACAGTCCAGCCAAATTATCGAGATGCGTGATGTGTCGATTCAAAATATGATCGGAAGACCCGGAGGGACCCGTAGAAGAATCCACGCGACCACGGGAAGCGAGAGACACGCAAACTCCAACTATACAGCAGCAGGCGTCGGGGTCTGGACCGAACCAACGACCTCCTGTATACCAGGCGAGGTAGTTAACATCTCCTAGCCACCGTGATGATGATGAGAGAGAGAGAAACACGCAAACTCCAAACATACAGCAAGCGTCAGGGTCGGGATCGAACCCACGACCTCCTGTATACCAGGCGAGGTAGTTAACATCTCCTAGCCACCGTGATGATGAGAGAGAGACACGCAAACTCCAAATATACAGCAGGCGTCAGGGTCTGTATCGAACCCACGACCTCCTGCACACCAGGCGAGATAGTTAACATCTCTTAGCCACCGAGGCGTCTCAAAACGTCGCCTTATTTTATAATTAATTTATTTTCTTGCTACGTGACTTTACCGAAAAAACCGAAGAGTTATTCTATATATGTGTTTTGTGTTTCCTGTTAAAGCCACTGCAGTGTTACATTGACGAACGCGTTTTGTGTGTTGTCTTGTTGTTTGTATTTCGATTTAAAGCTTTCGTGACTGCAGGGATTCATCTTCTTGGTTCTTTCGGTAAAGTCAATTAGAATGGAAATAAATAAATAATAAAAATAAAACATTTTAATAAATCTCACTACGTTTGGGCCACAACGCAAGCAGACGTCCTCAGGTGGAGAACAGGTCTGTCGAGGAGACAGAGTCTGAATGTTGTTTGTACTTGTGCACCCCTTGCCAACGCAACAACAGCAGCAGCATCGCCGAATAGAATTGCGATCACGTCAATCAAATAACATCAGCTTTCATATTTAAAAAAAACACACACACAAACACATAACACGTTCTAAATGCATTTTCTTCTCTTCTTATTGAACTGACAAATTAAACGCGAGGTCAGCCTCTCGACCCGCGTGGTGTCTACGAAAACCTGCGGTTCGAGTTCAAACGAGACAAGTTTCTACAACGTCAGCCCCCCACGAGGTCTACTGACTGGGTGGTCCAGGTGATATTGTGACACGTCATCCCCCCCCCTCCCCCATTTCATTCTCTAAAACTTACTTTTTGTTGTAAGTAAGGTTTATATTTAAAACATAAATGATTAATGCAAAGGTGAAAAAAATAGGTGTCAATTAATTGGGGAGGGGGGGGTCCCAAGACATCTGGACCACCCCGTACTGCAGTGTGGAAAGTGGCGATGATAGACAACATCGCAGGAGATGTTGGAGTAACATGACGTCCAACAGAAGCTGAGGCCGCAGTGATAATAAAACACATTCCTCCTCCTGCGGAGGGAGCTGGTAGGAACGTTGGGTTGCTCGGTCAATGGCCAGGGTCAACGGCGGCGTGGTGTATTCCGCAAATATGGCCGATTATGAAGGCGGGCACAAGCCGGCGTGAGTAGGTTAAACGTTGAGTTTTATAAGGGCACCACGGGGTGACCAGCCCCTCCCCACCCAGCCCCACCCCTCCCACTCCCCACCCAGCCCCACCCAGCCCCACCCAGCCCCTCGCAGCCCCTCGCAGCCCCTCCCCTCCCCACCCAGCCCCTCCCCACCCTCCCCTCCCCACCCAGCCCTCCCCACCCAGCCCCACTCTCCCCACCCAGCCCCTCCCTGCACGACGGACGGACGGACACGATAATCCCCTGTGGGCTGGTGTAACCAGGAGGTTCCTACCAGTATAACCACGTTTCGAATAACCACCAAGTCACGCGTTTAAAAAACAAAATTCGCGCATTTCACTACTTCGTTCAAAATGCATTCGTACTGCTCGCGGGACGCTATTCAAGGCGTTAACTGCACACGAGGGGGCGGTGTGGCAAGCACCACGCCCGGCCGCCTTTATCTCTCCATTGCTGATATTTACACACATTAAGCACTTCGCTTAAGGCCGAGTCGACCTAGGGGAGGCCCAGGACCGGTTTCAGATATTCGCCACTGGTGTTGGCCGTGAGCGGGAATCGAACTCGGGTGGCCGGGTTCGTAGCGCAGCGCGCTAACAACTGGACAACACATACATACAAAGACCCCCCCACCCCGCGTATAGCCTTCACAGACGGTAGGGGCAAGTGCTGTTGGTGAGCACCAATGAAGGCCGGAACGGCACGCGAGGGGGTGGGTGGCCAGCACCACGCCCGGCCGCCTTTGTCTCCCCAGTGGCGATGTTTATACACTGCAACCGGCCACTCGGGCACACTGAGCACAGGCCGGAGGTGCTTGTAATATCAGAAGCAGTGACGTTATAGGGGCCGTCCATAAATGACGTCACGCAGCTAGGGGGGGGGGGTCAGACATTTGTGACGATGTGTGACGAGGGGGGGGTGATAAATCTGACGTCACATCAAAATGCGCAACTTTAAATAAACATAGACAACACGTTCTACTTAATTTAATAAACTTTTTAATAAATATTTTCTCCTACAACATCAGAGTGCAGCGGCACATTAAATACGCACTACAATGATAATAGTTTAAAGCGATTTGAAGCATGTTTTATTTGGGGGGGGGGGACAGAGCTTTGTGACGTCATATTTGAGGGGAGGGGGGGGGCTGACTTTTTGTGACGCCATGTGACGATGGGGGGGGGGAGGGGTCAAAAATCGTCCATAATCGCGTGACGTCATTTATGAACGGCCCCTTAACGGCTCACGTAGGCGGCGTGCATTTGCGAGACGCGGTGAGAAATGAGTGCAGGGAAAGAGCGAGCGAGCGAGAGAGCGAGAGCGACCATGGGGAGAGGAAAGGGGAGCGGAAAAGGGACCTTCCATAAATGACGTCACGCGATTTTGTACGATTTTTGACCCCCCCCCCCCCCATCGTCACACGGCGTCACAAAAATCAGACCCCCCCCTCAAATATGACGTCACAAAGCTCCCCCCCCCAAAAAAACATGCTTCAAATCGCTTTAAACTATCGTCATAGTAGTGCGTATTTAATGTGGCGCTGCACTCTGATGTTGTAGGAGAAAACATTTATTAAAAGGTCTATTTAATTAAGTAGAACGTGTTGTCTGTATTCATTTAAAGTTGCGCATTTTGATGTGATGTCACATTTCTCAACCCCCCCCCCCCCCTCGTCACGCATCGTCACAAATGTCTGACCCCCCCACCCCCCCCAAGTGCGTGATGTCATTTATGGACGGCCCCAAAGGCAGAGAGGGAGAGAACGGCTCTGTGCAGAGAAAGGTCACCCGCTCGCCTTTGAAGGTCGCGGCGCTAACAACTGCTATGACGCATCAGCTACCACGAGGGGGTGCAAGCGTAGCTCTCAATGTGATGCTGTCTAAGAATTGGAGAGTATACTGGTAGGAACCTCCTGGTTACACCAGCCCACATGGGATTATTGTGTCCGTCCGTCCGTCGTGCAGGGAGGGGCTGGGTGGGGAGGGAGGGGCTGGGTGGGGAGGGGAGGGGCTGGGTGGGGAGGGTGGGGAGGGTGGGGAGAATGGGAAGGGGCTGGGTGGGGAATGTGGGGCTGGGTGGGGGGTGGGAGGGGTGGAACTGGGTGGGGAGGTGCTGGTCACCCCGTGGTGCTCTTATAAAACTCAACGTTTAACCTACTCACGCCGGCTTGTGCCCGCCCTCACAGTCGGGCATATTTGCGGAATACACCACGCCGCCGTTGACCCTGGCCATTGACCGAGCAACCCGACGTTCCTACCAGCTCCCTCCGCAGGAGGAATGTGTTTTATGCGGGAGGAATCCGATAAAGCTGTGACGGTCTTCTTCACACATGTCCAGTAGGGGCCATGGCGTCCAGAACGTTACAGCAACAACCAGGACAACAACAGGACAGGATTGTAAAGTGTAAGAACGGTAAAAAAAATACTCAAACATTTAATACAAATACAACTAAACTTTTTACTTATTTCATTTCATCCACGTAAAGCCCTCTGAGCTATTTCGCTTCTATTTCAGCGGCGAACTGGCCAGGAATCATAGCTCAACCACGTGGCCGACCACGTGCACATTTACAGCAGCAGCCAAATTAATCGAAGCATATCATTATCAGAGTTGTTTCTTTTTGTTTGCATTTTGACTGCTTGTGTTGTGGTTATTGAAAACATGATCCCTTGTATAAAGGTGTCAGTTTTTGTACCAGTTGAAAGGCTAAAACCCTATCACTATACGTGTAAGACTCTGTGATCTTTTGAAGCTGTCAACGTTACATTTGTTATCGAGTCACGGTGTAGTATTCTCCGTTATTTTTCCCCCATTAAAAACGACAGCCCCGTGATAAGTGTTAACGCGTTTTTAAATCCTTTATATTAAGTTCGCTTGCTTGCTTGCTTGCGCGCTTACGACCGTGCAAATCTTTCGGTCGTTTTTTAACCCACTTCCCGTGATCCAATCGAGCTGACATTTTGCACACAGACTCGTTGTGCGTGACAATTTAGGAAAAAATAAATTATATTTAATTACCAATTGCTTAATGGTGGCAGGCAATCATCTGACCCATAGGTGGCAGCCATCTCAAACCAGAGGACGAGAGGACTCTGTCCGCCACGCATATAAAGGATTTATAGTGAAAAACTTTGTTTTTACGGGTTAATTGTTTCAAGCACCCCGTAGAAAACGTCACGAAGCGGTACTTTTAAAGAGCCGCACGCGGCTACGGAGCCCGCAGAGGGGGGCAGGGGGGGTGCCGACTACCCCACGGGGCTGGACACGAGG
Organism: Lethenteron reissneri; assembly: GCF_015708825.2. NCBI lineage: Eukaryota > Metazoa > Chordata > Hyperoartia > Petromyzontiformes > Petromyzontidae > Lethenteron > Lethenteron reissneri. The sequence continues at coordinate 15,583,667 of NC_083802.1, forward strand.
CAAGGAAACAGTCGCGGGCAGCAGAGGGCAGCAGAGGGCAGCAGTGGGCAGCATGAATCGCTGGGGGTTGGGGGAAGAGGAAAAACATCGACGCTTTTAATCTTGACTCAAAGCTTTCGTGACTGCAGGAATTCACATTATTTGGGTCTTTCGGTAAAGTCCACGTAGAAAGTTCTACCGAAGAATATCGCAGCTTGTCTTGACAGCGCCTCGGACAAAGCGTGGGGTGGCTGATGAGGACCCAGGCTGCCGAAACCGGTCTCGAGGTTGTCTTGGTTTGCTTGCTTCCAGCAGCAAATGACAATATCGATCTGGAGAATCGGTGAAGGTGATGGGCTCAGGTGTTACTGTGCGTGCGTGTGTACGGACGGACTTGGAGCTATGGCCAGGTGCGGCACGCGGAGTCGTCGATTCGTTCGTTAGTTAGTTAGTTAGTTGTGTGTACGTTGAACGTCTTTCGCACCGTACCTAGCCAACCGCGCTAATCGGAGACCGCGGATTTAAATCGACGATTACGCTCGCGGTGCAAGCAGGGATCGAGTGACCGATGGGTGTGGGTTGGATCACTCGGAATGTGGGGATCGAGAGGCGATCGCACCACCGGTTGAGTCGTCGCTCGCCACTGAATGTGAGCCGAGGCGCGCGCGGGAGGGATGAAACCTCAGGCTCGCAGCGCAGTGCGCCAGGTAACCCTGGTTACTGGCTCCCTACAGAAACCCCACGATTTGATGATAAATACATCAATAAACACATCGCCGCGCTCTCTTGCGTCGACGACAATGCGTTTCACGGTTGGCTACGTACAGACAATCGGACAAACGTTTCGTATCAACGCCCAGCCTAAGCAGCCAAGCTCTGGGCTGGTTTCTACCCACCGCGGGTCTCATCATCGCTCTATTGTTGTTGTAGCGATGGCAGGTGCGTGGGGGGGGGGGCAGTGGATAGAGGGGGGGGGGTGGGAGGAGGTTAAGGGGCTACTGGTAGGAGAGGGGGGGGTAGTGCGGGGGAGCATGCGATGCGGATGATGAATCAGACGTTGGTGTGACACAGATGTGTAGGTGAGAGAGTGGGGAGCGCTGGGATGTGTGGGGTATTGGGTGGAAATGGGGAGGGGGGGGGGTGAGGAAGATGAGAGTAAGTGGGGGGGGGGGGCTGCTTCTGGTGGGGGGGGGGAAGGAGCTGGTAGGCGAGGGACTTCAAAGTGAGACCGAGTGGGGGACAGCACGGAGCGCCCTTCAAAGCGGCGCGTGACGTGAACGCGCCTCGGCACCGACAGGGGGATTCAATCAACTACCCAGCCAGACCACCACCCACTCACCAAGCCACCCACTCACCAACCCCAGAACCCACTCACCTGCCTGCCCACCCACCCGCTAAATCTCTCACCAAGCCACACACTCACCAAGCCACCCACTCACCAAGCCCAGAACCCACTCACCTGCCTGCCCACCCACCCACTCAATCTCCCACCAAGCCACCCACTCACCAAGCCACACACTCACCAACCCACGAACCAACAACTCACCAAGCCACACACTCACCAACCCCAGAACCCACCCGCTCACCAACCCACTCACCAACAACTCACCAAGCCACACACTCACCCTCTCACTCAATCTCTCACCAAGCCACCCACTCACCAACCAACCCACTCACCCACTCACTCAATCTCTTACCAAGCCACCCACTCACCAACCAACCCACTCACCCACTCACTCAATCTCTCACCAAGCCACCCACTCACCAACCAACCCACTCACTCAATCTCTTACCAAGCCACACACTCACCAACCAACCCACTCACCCTCTCACTCAATCTCTGACCAAGCCACCCACTCACCAACCAACCCACTCACCCACTCACTCAATCTCTTACCAAGCCACCCACTCACCAAGCCACACACTCACCCACTCACTCAATCTCTCACCAAGCCACCCACTCACCAACCAACCCACTCACCCACTCACTCAATCTCTCACCAAGCCACCCACTCACCAACCAACCCACTCACCCACTCACTCAATCTCTCACCAAGCCACCCACTCACCAACCAACCCACTCACCCACTCACTCAATCTCTTACCAAGCCACCCACTCACCAACCAACCCACTCACCCACTCACTCAATCTCTCACCAAGCCACCCACTCACCAATCAACCCACTCACCCACTCACTCAATCTCTCACCAAGCCACCCACTCACCAATCAACCCACTCACCCACTCATTCAATCTCTTACCAAGCCACCCACTCACCAACCAACCCACTCACCCACTCACTCAATCTCTCACCAAGCCACCCACTCACCAACCAACCCACTCACCCACTCACTCAATCTCTTACCAAGCCACCCACTCACCAACCAACCCACTCACCCACTCACTCAATCTCTCACCAAGCCACCCACTCACCAACCAACCCACTCACCCACTCACTCAATCTCTTACCAAGCCACCCACTCACCAATCAACCCACTCGCCAACTCACTCAATCTCTTACCAAGCCACCGAACTCACCAACTAACCCACTCGCCAACCCCTGAACCCACTCATCAACCAACCCACCCACCCACCCACTCAATCTTTCACCAATCCACCCACTCACTCACCGACCCACCTACCTACCTACCCACTGACTCGCCCACCCACTCAATCTCTAACCAACCAACCCAGCATCCACCATCACCACCCGCGTGGCCATTCGTGTACTCGCCCACTCACCCCACCCATCCATCCGCACGCTCACCAGCCCACCCGCGCAGTCATGGATCGATAGGACCGCGTATTCATTCGTGTGTGCGTCCTATGTTATGGGTCGACGACACCACGGAATTCACTGGACGGCGCTTCCATTCACACGGTCACGTGCCCAAAACGATTCCCAATTAATCGGATCGTTGCATTCGGATCGGCTAGAAACGGGAGTTGTAACCAATTCCGTCCGTAATTGACGCAATTACGTCGTAATCATTTACACGGCCACGTGTGTGTGTGTCACATGCAGTCACGTGACGCCTCATGGTCTCCCGCACAGACGTGGGGGTGCTGTCAAAGTAATTCATTAATTGCGTTCCTGACGATGCTGTCAACGGGTGGCGGGCCAATGTTTGCGTGATCCACCAATCCCCCCTGCCCCCCCCCCATGGAAGGAGAGAGACGTCCTGCTCTCCTCTCCGCGCGCCGAGAGAGAGAAAGGCGAGCGAGTGAGCGAGAGGGGCAGCAAGAGAGCGGTGATGAATTATTTAAGTCGTCGTAAGAGGCGAAGCCGGGATCGATTGGGTGATGTATCACCGCGTGCGTGCGCGGCTCTGCTGCTGCCCGAGTGCAGCCACGTGGAGATTTAAATGCCCGGGGTTAGTGGGAGCGCGCGGGGGGGGGGTCTTGGGGGGGGGTCCTGGAGGGGGGGGGGGCCTGGGGGGGGGGCCCTGGGGGGGGGGGGGGGCGCAGTGCCGGCCTTTGCAGGCGTCGCTCGCTCGCGGCGCTTGGCGTCGAGTCGATTTGGGTACCTCTCGGTGTGTGAACATCGCCAGCGGGGAGACAAAGGCAGTCGTGGGGGGCGCTGGCCACCCGCCCCTTCGCGTGCCATAGTGCCGGCCTTCATAGGGCGCTGCTCAGTGCCGGATGAAGCGAGCGCCGGTGCCTGTCGCATATGTTGTGATCAAGGGGCGCTAAATAAAAGAAGCACGTAAATATTAAAACAGACATTTTTCACTTGCGCAGTAAAGAAATTGTATTTTTTTATTTGCTATACAACCAGATAATACGACAAATCGCTAACCTTAAACGCCCAGTCGTTCATAAAACTTGAAGGCAGTATAGTACTATAGTAATAGAGCAAGTGCAGAATCACTGAACCGGAATTGATAGCTTGATGGCGTTTAGCGCGGGGCCCTTGAAAGTGCGGGGCCCGTATCTACTACACGTGCAGCTACTACACGTGCAGCTACTACTACACGTGCAGCTACTACATGTGTAGTAGCCACAGTCTGTGAAGGCTCCACGCGGTTGGGGGTGGTGGCCTTTGCCTTGTTCGTGGCGATGTTGGCGATGAGCGCACCGCGCTTTCGAACCGAGTTCCATTCCCACTGACGGCGGGCAACGGCGGTCGAGTCAGCCTGAACCGAGTGACAGGACCACCGGTTCGGATGTTAGCGGCGGTCGGGAATCAAACTCGGCGCGCTAACCGCTGCACCACCGCTCCCCCCACCCACACCCAGACCCACGCACACACAGACAGTCAAAAACCCCTCCCCTCCGTATAGCCCTAACAGACTGTAGGGGCAAGTGCTGTTCACGAGCACCTATGAAGGCCGGTACGGTACACGAGGGCGTGGGTGGCCAGCACCATGCCCGACCGCCTTTGTCTCCCCAGTGTCGACGATTACACACCGTATCAGGTACTAATTTGAGGCTGAGTCGACCTAGCGGGAGACCCAGGACCGGTTCAGATAATTGTCACGTGGTGTTGGCCGTGAACGGGAATCGAACTCTGGGGATTAGACGGGTTCGTGGCGCAGCGCTCTAACCGTTCCACTACCACCACTCTCCACGCACACACACGCACAGAGACCCACACACACACACAAACCCACGCACACAGAGACCCACCACACACACAGAGACCCACGCGCCTACACACAGACCCACGCACACACGCACAGAGACCCACCACACACAGAGACCCACCACACACACACAAACCCACGCACACACACACAGAGACCCACACACACACACACAAACCCACGCACACACGCACAGAGACCCACACACACACACAAACCCACGCACACACACACAGAGACCCACCACACACAGAGACCACCACACACACACACAAACCCACGCACACACACACACATACAAACCCACGCACACACGCACAGAGACCCACACACACACACAAACCCACGCACACACACACACACACAAACCCACGCGCACACGCACAGAGACCCACACACACACACAAACCCACGCACACACACACAGAGACCCACGTGCAGACAGAGACCCACCACACACAGAGACCCACCACACACACACACACAAACCCACGCACACACACAGAGACCCACGCACACACACAGAGACCCACCACGCACACACACACAGAGCCAGGGGGGGGAGATGAGAGCCATCGGGGGCTGCGGCGTCCGCAACGCGGACGTCAACAACAACAACAACAAAAGTATTCCGGGGTAATAACAACAACAACAGCATCGCACCTCCGATTAGCACGGTTGGCTACGTACGGTGGAAAGAAGTACAACATACATTTATCTAGGAGTGGATTAAGACCAGGCGTCTTGTTGTTGTTTAAGGGGAGACCTGAGTTTAGATACAAATGCACAACAGCAGCAGCAGCAATAAAACGGTGACGAAATTTCACCGTTTAAAAGTAAAAATGAAAAAGAGAACACGTGGACAAAAACACACATTTAAAAGTTTCTATAATATCCAGTTTAATGATATTAAAACATGATTTATTTAAATTATATTAATACCTTCGTGTTTTAACACACGTGCCTGCAATTTGGAACTCGTTTCTAAAGCATTTGCATTCATAATTGCCAAAAATGTTCTCTGTGCGGTGGTTAAAAAAAAAGAAAATAATCGCGTGCCTAATGTAGCATAGATACAATGCCACTCGCGGTGCGAAGATAAAGGCGCATCCCTGCAAGTTACCGCCAAACGCCGCTGCTAACGGAGTGACCTCCACTCGAGGAGAGCTCTAAGGAGGGCGCAATTTGTTGAGCCGCACTCATTCACGCCGGCCAAGCGTCTCGGGTGGCGGTGGTTCTCAACCTCACTGTGAGCCTCTCGCTGAGTTGAACTCTTTGGTTTTTGCGGTAAAGTAACGCAGGTAAAAAAGAAAATAAATTAAATCACGACGTTTCGGAGGCAACACAAGCTTCCGTCTTCAGGTGGCACCGTCACAGCAAAATTGCTGTATCAATTTCATTTAAAAAAGTTTTTTTTTAATATTATTTTCTTTTCTACCTGCGTGACTTTACCGAAAAAAACCAAAGAGTATGGACCCTTGCAGTCACGAAAACGTCAAATCTAGAATGAATGCCCGCTACGGGGAGGAATTTCACTTATCTGTTAGAGTTTTTAAACAGACAACGAGACGAAGTCACAGGGCATCGAGACGCTAACTCGTGTCTTACAGTTCTCCCCACTTGATACAGCAATGTTGCTGTGACGGTGCCACCTGAAGACGGAAGCTTGCGTTGCCTCCTTAACGTCGTGATTTAATTTGTATTTATTTATGTTTACACCTACGTGACTTCACCTGAAAAAACCAAAGAGTATGGGACCCTTGCAGTCACGAAAACTTCAAATCTAGAATGAGTTGAACTCGTTACGATTTGAGATCTTGGCGAGCGCGCGCGAGTGTTCCACGCGATCGCAGGCGACGTTTCGTTGACAAGAAAAATTGCTCGAAAGTTCGAAAGTGCGCAAAGAATCAGGGACAATTGGGGGCCACGCTCTGGTTGAGATCGCGAGAAGAGACAGGACCACGTGGTCTAGAGCTGTGGTTCTCAAACTTTCGTTTGGCTACTGCCGTCAGCCCCTTGTTGAATGTAGTGTCAACCGAGTTACCCACCCACCCTTCCTCCTCCTCCTTGCCTGATCCACAATGGTTCTGAGTAATAAATGTATGAATAGTGAACATCAACGTTTTGATCAGTAGTTCATTCTGTGAGGTTATCCTAACTTAGCTGGTAAGTGGCAAGTCACTGCAAGCGAATACAAACAGATTCAACGGACTTCACGCAAGTGCTGCTCGCTGGCGGCACTTGCCCCAGTAATCTGTGAAGGCTATACGGGTGGTAGTGTAGGGGGGGAGCTTTGTCTTTGCTGTGTACGTCGCGCCTGGCGGGACAATTTAACGTCCCACCAAGTCGTGAGCGGAGTGACTCCCCCCTCGCCCCCCACAATCCCCCCCATCCCCCAATCCCCCCACCCCCCAATCCCCCCCCACCCCCAATCCCCCCACCACACAATCCACCCCACCCCCAATCCCCCCGCCCCACAATCGCCCCCACCCCCCAATTCCCCCACCCCCAATCTCCCCACCCCCAATCCCCCCACCCCACAATCCCCCCCCACCCCCAATCCCCCCACCACACAATCCACCCCACCCCCAATCCCCCGCCCCACAATCGCCCCCACCCCCCAATTCCCCCCACCCCCAATCTCCCCACCCCACAATCCCCCCCACCACACAATCCCCCTCCCACCCCAATCCCCCTCCCACCCCAATCCCCCCCAACCCCAATCCCCTCACCCCCCCCACCCCCCCAACCCCCACCCCCCAATAATTCGTCCGCGAATGAACGTGCCAAGCGGCCTGGCCGCTGCTCCCCGAGATTCGTCACCGCCGTTTCCAGCGTCGTCTTCTCGAGAGGACGAGAGGAGAGAGACGCCTCCCTCCCTCGAAACCCAACCATGCCGACCCATCCGTGCGAGCGACTTTATCTTTCTCCTGCAATTTGACGACGCACAAGCTGGCAAGCGCTACGAGCCGGGTGCTCTTCACGAATTTTCATTTTTGCAGATCGGACATCGTCAGTGTGTGCGTGAGGGCTGCCACACATCTTGACACCATTGGGGGTTTGACAGCGGCACGATGATGATGATGGGGGGTGTTTTCACTCTTTGTGTACTGTCGGGGTGTTGAGGGTGGGGTGGACTCAAGCAAGGCCGTAATTATAATAAATATTGGGGGGACACATCCCCCCCCCCCCCAATATTCAAATATGCTCAAAATGTCCCGCCCAATATATTTGTATAAAATAGATTTCTGTTGACATTATTGTAGTCATGGTTGTACTTTATTAATCCCTCATCTCTGCCATTGCATACAATGAAACAAGAAAGTAAAAAAAAAGAAAAAACAGAGCAATGTAATACAATACGCTATTAGACATTATTGTAGAAAATACATAAAAAGTCCATCCTATGTGTTAGTGAATTTTTTTAATATTTTAGGCAGGAAATTAGTTTTCAAATTTTGTTTTTTTTTCAGGGGGGTGGGACCCCAGACCCCCTGGAAGATTTGGTCCCCCCCAATGTTAACTCCATGGCTACGGCCTTGGACTAAAGGCCACGCAAGTTGCCCGCGGGCCTTGCCATGAAGACCACTGCTCTCCGGCGTTTGCGACGCGCACGTGTTTCGTACGAGCTCTCGTGTCTCGTATGTCGAGGGGAACGAGTGCGCGCGTACGTGCGTGGGTTGCTACGTTGCGCAAAGACCGCGTGAGAGGTGGAAACGGCTCCGTGGGTGGGAGTGAACTAATCACGGGGCTGATGGTGGTGGTTATTATTATTATTATACAAAGGCTACGAGACCAGAGGGGCCATATTCACATCTTTTCATGAAATTGCCAAAACGCAAACCCCATCAACGAGCGCCCTGGACTCTCTCCGTCGCCTTGTTGTTGTTGTTGATGATGATGATGGGGGACATCGGCCTATTTTTTCACGATAATTGGATGGAAATGAAGACCATTGAAAGAAAAACGCGCCGAACAGCTCCTTTAAGTTGAAGAGCGAGACTTGCCGGCCTGACTCACGACATCGGTTCCAGGTGCCGTGGTATGAACAACAACAACAACAACACCAACACCAGACAACAACGACGATTCACCTCGAGATGAACAAGCGTCTCGAGATTGAGAACATTTTAATTTGACTCAGATTAACAAGAACGACCATTAGAGACACTCATTTGTTTTGTGTGTGTGTGCCGTGACAATTGTGCATGCGTGTTTTTATGATAAGCCAGATTTCCCTTGCCAAAGAGACATTTGTCCCAACCGGCTCCCACTCGCTAGGTTATGTATATTTAAAAAAAAAGTTTCGTTGCTAATTTGATCGACGGAAAATATCGATCACTCAAACGGGGCTTTTGGACAAATGTGGCAGCCTCACGATCATTTTACCGGCTGCGAAACCTCCGATCCTGGAGCCTCTTAGCTCTATACATCACCCATAAGCTATGGAAACGGTACACTTTTTAAAATGTGTATTTTACCAGGTAGGGCCCACAGAACTTTGCAAAAGCTACCTGGCTATCACGCAAATGATGTCTCGAACGAAGTAGGCCTATCACGTGGACATTCACAGCAGTAGCCGAATATTCGGAAGTGCGCGTTGATGTTCAACACTTGGAGGGGGCGTCAACAAAAAAACTAAAAAACACCACCACCACCACCGCCACCACCACCGCCACCACGACCCTGATCGCGATCGGCACGGCGGTCGCGATGGTCTGAGACGCAGCGCAGAGGTCGGGAGACGACAGCGGTGGCGGCCAGTGGGGGAGGCGCGCGCGATATGAGCCCCAAAGATTGCGTGCGAAATAAAGCGTGGACTTTGTTGTTGTTGTAATATATAGAAACAAACAAAGATGTATTATTAGTAGCGTCGCTTTATTTATACACCGACCCGTGCGGGAAAGCCTCGTGCACGTTTCGGTGATGTCTTTATTTAGTTCCGAGCGAAGCCTCCGTGGCAAGTGCTAATCTGGGTACTGCGGAGTCTCCCTTGGGGGTACGGCGAACCGGGGACAATTGGTGGACTTTAGCGCGTCCACCCGCCTCAACACCCCGACAGTACACAAATGGTGAAAACACCCCCCCCCCCCCCATCATCATCGTCTTCATCGTGCCGCTGTCAAACCATAACGGTGTCAGATGTGTGGCGGCCGTCGCACACACACTGACGATGTCCGATCTGCGAAAATGAAAATTAGTGAAGAGCACCCGGCTCGTAGCGCTTGCCCGCGTGTGCGTCGTCAAATTGCAGTGCGTCCCCAGGAGATAAAGATAAAGTCGCTCGCACGGAGGGGTCGGCATGGTTGGGTTTCGAGGGAGGAAGGGAGGCGTCTCTCTCCTCTCGTCCTCTCGAGAAGACGACGCTGGAAACGGCGGTGACGAATCTCGGGGAGCAGCGGCCAGGCCGCTTGCCGCGTTCATTCGCGGACGAATTATGGGGGGTGGGGGTTGGGGGGGGGGTTTGGGTGTGGGGGGATTGGGGGTGGAGGGTGATTGGAGGGTTGGGGCATGGGGGGTGGGGGGGGGGTTGGGGGGGATTGGGTGTGGGGGGATTGGGGGTGGGAGGGTGATTGGGGGGTGGGGGAGATTTAGGGGTGGGGGGGATTTTGGGTGGGAGGGGATTGTGTGGTGGGGGGATTGGGGGGTGGGGGGATTTGGAGGTGGGAGGATTGTGGGGTGGGGGGATTGGGAGGTGGGAGGATTGTGTGGTGGGGGAATTGTGGGGTGAGGGATTGGGGGTGGGGGGAATTGGGGGATGGAGGGGAATTTGGGGGGTGGGGGAGATTGTGGGGTGGGGGGGATTGTGGGGTTGGGGGGGATTGTGGGGTGGGGGGATTGTGGGGTGGGGGGAATTGGGGGGGTGGGGGGGAATTGTGGGGGGTGAGGGGGGGGGGAGTCACTCGGCTCACGACTTGGTGGGACGCAAAATTGTCTCGCCAGGCGCGACGTACACAGCAAAGACAAAGCTCCCCCCCACCACCCGTATAGCCTTCACAGATTGTTGGGGCAAGTGCCGCCAACGAGCAGCACTTGCGTGAAGGCGCCCGCGCGACACGCGACGGGCGAGGTGAAGTATGGTCGAACGCCTCTAGACCCACGAGCTGTGAGGCCCCTCTGTGAGCACGATCGGCAACGTACGGTGCGAAAGAGGTTCAACGTGTGTACATACAAGGCGTGGGTGGGCAGGCCATCGTGCAGCAGTGAATTTGCAAAAAGTTACAGATTGTCAACTTGTGTGTTTCACGTTTGTGTTTCACGTCGCCGGATCTGCAGCTGGGACGAGCGTTAGAGTTGTTTGTGTTGTGTTGTTTGTGTTGTGTGTATGCTGTTTTGTGTTGTGTGTGTTGTCTGTGTGTGCTATGTGTGTTTTGTTTGTGGTGTTTGTGTTGCGTGTGTTGTTCGGGTTGAGTGTGGCAGTGGTGTTTGTTGTGTGTGTATTGTATTGTGTGTATTGTAGTGTGTGTGTTGTAGTGTGTGTGTTGTATTCTGTGTGTATTGTAGTGTGTGTTGTATTCTGTGTGTTTTGTGTGTGTGTGTGTGTTGTATTGTGTGTGTGTTATAGTGTGTGGTTGTGTGTGTGTGTAGTGTAGTATGTGTTGTGTGTGTGTGCAGTGTGTGTGTTGTGTATGTGTGTATTGTGTGTGTGTTGTATTGTAGTGTGTATTATAGTATGTGTAGTAGTATGTGTGTGACCGTGGTGTTTGTGGATATGGCGCGGGGCCACCTTTCTTATCGCCCCACCTCCTGCCAGGCGTCGCGGGGGGGGGGGCTGCTGGGGGGTGCCGGGGGGAGGGGCCAGGGGGGGGTCTCTGGTTCTTATCTGCCCCCCACCCCCCGCGAACCCCCCCCCCACCCCCCGCGACCCCCCTCCCCGCAACCCTAAGCCCCCTGCCCCTCAATGTTAATCCGACGATCGCGTAACTCGTTAGCTCGGCTCGAGATAAATCCGCCGGCGGTCTGAGTTGAATCCCCACACCCGGCTGACGTTACCCCCCCCCCTACCCCCACCTTACCCCTCCCCTCATTCCACCAACCCGCATTGACCGGCGTGGTGAAGTATGGTCAAACAACCACCCCACGACTGATCTATATCGGCGTAGAAATTGTCCAAACAGCCCCAAACGAAGACCCTGCCGAGAAGCGGTCCCGATTATGGGGTCGCAAAAGTTATTCTTTGGGTCTTTCGGTAAAGTCACGTAGAATTGGGTTGAAATAAAATAACAGCAGGATGACGACCGCTGGTGTTGCGATCGAAACGTCGTAGTTTTTTGTTGTTATTTTATTTGAACCTATCCACGTGACTTTACCGAAAGACCCAAAGATGATGAATCCCTGCAAGTCACGAAAGCTTCAAGTCGAGCTTTAGTCGCATATGTTGTTGTGCTCGACGAAACGTCACAGGAATCCAATACATTCGGCAATAATGCGTTCCTAAGAAAGAGAAAACATATCAACATGAGAAGCGGCGTTTCGGGCAACGGCCCTTCTGCGTGGGCCATCATCGGCCATGATCAATCCACCGCTGGATGAAGGCCTCTTCAAGCCTCCTCCGTCATCTCTCGCGATCCTGCGATGGATCAGAACCGCACCCATCGCCTGCTCCGGGGCGATCTGATTTTCACCGTTCCATCTCCCCGGTGCGGCGTCGTCCGTCACGGGACGCGTTTGTGATTGTTGGCAGCCACTGCAATGCCTAACACTTGCTCATGGTCCACCTTAAATGGCATCCACTGGCGCACACAACATGGCAGTATAGACGGGGATGACCTAATGCACAAGTGGACAATTCACAGCTCCCCCGTGTGCGACCGTGGGTTTATCCAGAACAGATCGTACGACGTATGACGACGCAATGTCCCCCGATCCACAAATACGAAAGGAGACATCGCAGCGACGATGCACTCGGCTGCTTGACCACCTGTACGTGGAATCGTAGTCGATGCTCTGCATCTACACCGGCTGCCGTACGAGAAAAGTACAAAAACGTTTCCAGGCGATTATCTGTGGAAACTATTTTCAACGACTTGCAAACAGTTTGCCAAACCTTGGAAAAGATTTTGCCAAACCTTGGAAAAGGTGGTATTCACTGACCAAGGTTATTGTGAAACAATGACACGAGCGGCAGCTGTCAAAGAGTAGGATCCTCCATTGTGATGCACAAAATATGTAAATATAAATATTCACAACAACAACACCCAAAGGTAAGTAAATGAAAAAGCAACAGTTGGACAAACGATATTTTGTAACTTGAAAGAGGTCGCATTAATAATCGTAATAGTTACATATTCTATTTCGATTTAAAGCTTTCATGACTGCGGGGATTCATCTTCTTGGTTCTTTCGGTAAAGTCACGTTGAAGGGAAATAATAAAATAAATAATTTTAACATTATAAAATAATTATGTTTTATTTTATTATTTTATTATTTCCCTTCTACGTGACTTTACCGAAAGAACCAAGAAGTTACATATCATTATATAACCACATCACCGATAGCTGCTCTTACCCAATACAGTGACCAGACAATGCTCAGCCACTTTGTTAATTCACTGCTGGATGAAGGGCGGTCACACGCACACGTGGCGCCGTTTGACCATACTTCACCACGCCGGCAGGTGTGGGTCGTTGCGCCAAGGGTTGAGGCGCGGTGATGGGCAAGGTGGGGGCTAGAGTATCAATCATTCCGCCCAGTGGCGGAACGATTGCATGACGGCGTGGGGTGAAGTTCATCCGGCAGTGGATTGACCGATGGACTGTAGTTAAACATTCATATATATAATATTAATCGTAAATTATACATTTATGGACACACCTCACAGCACACATCCAAGCGTGATTTTTATTATTATTATTTCAGAACAAATGGACTCATCCCGAGATGAAGCGAGAATTCTTGAATCCAGATTTTCCCGAACTCCAGTCCTCGCGGCTCCACCACCACCACGGCTTCGTCTTTCCGCGGTTTACCGATTGTCTCCTCCCACCAGTCGCGTACAAATTAACTCGTTGCACGCTGCACGCGCCTGATGATTGTTAAACACACGCCACGTGCCGCGCCAAGCAATCATTAACGCTGTCGATTCAATTTCAGATTGAGCTCGCAGCGTGTGTGTGTGTGTACACTTGTGGGGAGCGGGAGCGCAACGGCCAATACCAGGTACGATTATCTGAACCGGTCCTGGGCCTCCTCTAAGGTCCACTCAACCTCAAATGAGTACCTGGTGCGGTGTGTAAGCATCGCCACTGGGCAGGCAAAGGCGACCGGGCGCGGTGCTGGTCACCCACCCCCCTCGTGTGCCGTGCCGGCCTTCATAGGTGCTCGCTAACAGCACTTGCCCCAACAGTCTGTCAAGGCTATACGGGGGATCTTTGGTTTAGTGTGCACGTATTCCACGTGAAAGAACGAGATGATTGCTTAGCGCGTAGCAACGTGTGGGACATCGGCGCCGCTTTCACCGCCCCGGTTTTGTGATGCGCGCGCTGCGTTGTGTCCGTCGCGCCCTGCAGGGCACAACAACAACAAGGCGAGGAGATGGCCGGGAGATGCCAACAACAACAACAAAAGAATAAATTTCGATTTAAAGCTTTCGTGACTGCAGGGATTCATCTTCTTGGTTCTTTCGGTAAAGTCACGTAGAATGGAAATACTATTATATTATTTTATTATGTTTTATTTTTATTACTTTATTATTTCCATCTACGTGACTTTACCGAAAGAACCAAGAAAACAAAAGAAGTCCGGGACGGCGCTCCGAACTATTCCGACTGCAATTAAACGCTGGTTACGCACTTAACACCAAGAGAGAGAGGGGGCTGGGAAGAGGGGCTGGGGAAAGGGGGGGGGGGGTAAGGCGAGGGGGCGGCGGGGGGGGTAGGAGAGGAAGTGCATAATGAAAACAATGTTAAGGAAAACCATAATAACGATATGCTATCAATAGATAAGTTAGTGTGGCAGGGAATGGGGGGGGAGGCATTTTTTCAGTGGTGGGGGGGGGGGTTAGAGAAGGGGGAATAAGTGGTGGTGGGGGGCGGTGGAATTGGCCGATAACAGCTAATGCACTGTGATAATGAGTTTATTTCATTAATTGTGCTAAATAAGTATACAACACGCGGTGCTCGTGAGACGCTGGCGATCAGCCGGAGCGATTCGATCTCCAGGCGGCGCGGCAGTCGAAACGATGGGGGGCACGCCCCTAACATCCCCGCTGGCTCCGACGCGCGGTGCGGAGATAAAGTGTGGGGACTCACACCCTGGCCAGAGTGAAAGAGTAGGCCAAATACCCCCCCCCCACACACTTCTAGAGAATATCTCCAAGATGTAGGCGTGTATGTACTTTGAACTTCTTTCGTACCGTACATAGCCAGCCGTGCGAATCCGGAGGTTGCGGTGGAGTGGGTGGGAAGAACAAAAAACAAAACACGCCAACGGGAGTCGTGAAAGAGAAATTGCAGGGCCGCGCCTCTATCTTCACGACGCCTCATTCACCGGGTGCCAGGAGCTCGGTCAAGAGACGCCCCCCCCACCACCACGTGGACATCGCGAGCTATGGACATTGCGAACGGGTGACGGAGTGTGTTGTGATGTTCAGTTCAGTTGCAGACATTCACCGCAGAGCCTCACCCCCCAAC
>NC_083802.1:15599362-15619951 GCF_015708825.2 Lethenteron reissneri
TGCTGCTGCTGCTGATGCCGCTGACGATGCTATTGTTGTCGCATGCGTGAACGGTGTCGTCGTGGTTTGCTCGCTGCGCGATGACCCCGGCGAACGGAGTATGATTCCTGGCCACGGCTCGACATCAGAAGCGAGTGCTATCTGAACCGATCGTGTGCACTCCGGCTTCAACAAACCCGCCACTGCCCGGGGTAGTGTGGCGTGGCTGTACCCGGCTGCTCCGATTTCCTCCCCGCGTGAATAATAAAGACGACTCGTCATTAATCGGCTTGAAATAAGTAAACCCGTAAAAACAAAGTTTTTCACTATACATCCTTTATATGCGTGGCGGCTAGAGTCCTCTCGTCCTCTGGCTTGAGAAGGCTGCCACCTATGGGTCAGATGATTGTCTGCCAGTATTAAGCAATTGGTAATTAAATCTTTAATTTGTTTTCCCGAAACAGTGTAAAATTTTGGAAAAAATTTTCAAGAACATTAATTGTCTCGCACAACGAGTCTGTGTGCAAAATGTCAGCTCGATTTGATCACGGGAAGTGGGTTAAAAAACGACCGAAATATTTGCACGGTCGTAAGCAAGCAAGCACGCAAGCACGCAAGCAAGCAAGCAAGCGAACTTAATATAAAGGATTTAATAAAGGCTTTTTAAAAAATCCAACGTGGCGGCAGCAGCAGCCTAACGAAAAAAAAACAATCTTCCGACTCGGCGTGGCCCATGTGTGTCCGCGGTTTGTTCAGACTTTGTAGTTATAATCGCACGTTGACATGTCGTCGTCGTCGTCGACTTCATGGTCTATCCACCGCTGGATGAAGCCCTTTTCGCGTCGCCATCCCTCACGCGCCTGTACGATGCCACGGTGCCGTAGGGGTCAGACTCGTCGCGCTGTCGGAGATCATTGAGGAGCGAGCACGAGTTCGATTCCCGCTCACGGACAACGCCAGCGACGATTATTTTAACCGGTGCTGGGCCTCCCCTAGGTCGACTCAGCCTCGAATGAGTACCTGGTGCGGTCATGTAAGCATCGCCACTGGGGAGGCAGAGGCGACGGGGCGTGGTTTGCTGGCCCTCATAGGTGCTGCTCGCTAACAGCACTTGACCCAACAGTCTGGCAAGGCTACACAGGGGGTCTTTGTATCACACATGTGTAGCTATGAATCAGCAGACACGCAGGGCATGATGACGGCTCCTGCCCAAACATTACTCATAAAAGCGGAAATGTAAAAATATGAAGAAAAAAATCAGAACCGTACATATAGGGCCTCAGTAGACAGAAACAAAGACAAAGACCCCCCCTCCCAGTATAGCCGCACAGACCGTGAGGACAAGTGCCGTGAACGGGCATGGCAGATGAGGGGGTGGCGTGGACAGCACCACGCCCGGGCCACGTTTGTGGCCTCAGGACCGGTTCAGATATTCGTCACCGGTGTTGGCCGTGAGCGGAAAATCGCATTGAGGAGTGCAGCTTAGTAATGCAGCGCGCTAACCACGACACTACCGCTCCCACAGCGCGCTAACCACGACACTACCGCTCCCACAGCGCGCTAACCACGACACTACCGCTCCCACAGCGCGCTCACCACGACACTACCGCTTCCACAGCACGCTAAGCACTACAAACAGGGCGCGCGCACACACAGTTCAAAGGTTACACAACGCATGAATGGTTGCGAGATCAAACGAATAAAGTAATTTACAAAGAGCAGAAATAAACCTTCCCCCACCAGCGGAATTGCCAATCATAGGAAAGATAAAGGGATTGATGTCCACACTATAAAAGTTTAAACTATTACGAGCTATTTTTCCGTTGAACTTTTTAAAATGTTTCACCAGGTAAGGCCCACTGAGCTACGAAGCTATTTTCAGAAGCGACCTGGCCACACATGAGAGCTCAACGAAGTGGCCTGTCACGTGGACATTTACAGCGGTCGCCAAATACTGGAAACGCGTGATGTTGATTCTAAATGTGGAGGGAAAAACCGGAGGACCCGGAGACAAATCTGCACGGCCACTGGGAGAGAGACACGCAAACTTCAGATATGCAGCATGCGTGAGGGTCGGGATCAAACCGATAACCTCATGTACACCAGGAGAGGTATAGTTAACGTCTCGCCACCGTGGCACTCGGAAAATGTTGAAAATGATGCCGATATTTGTGCATTTTACGCAAATATCGGCATAATTCGCGCCATTCGAGCGATTTTCAGGATTCAGACGCGCGGCCCGATTTCGAGCGCCAATCTTTATTTTAGCGGTGGAACTCGTGGCTCTAAGGAACCATGCGTGAACTTCCAGCAAACAAAACCACAGGCTCGCGTACATCGAGGGAGAAACGCCGATTCGTCTGATCCTTTTGCTGACGGCGCCGTGTCAGAATGAGAATATCAATTTATCCTGGAGGAATCCGATGAGCTATGAAGCGCTTTCATCACATATGTCCAGTAGGGGCGCGTAAGGACGTTACAACAACAAAACAATAGATACTCGACCACTCTTCTTCTGAAGAAGAAATGAATCCCCATGCACTGAGCATCATTGTCGTGCCGTTATCGCGTGTTGTTCGGCATAATGTCCGACGTTTCGCTCCACGTGCGGAGACAGCCTCTTCAATTCAATTCAAGAACAAGAAAAATAAGCTGTCTGCTAGCACAGGGAGCGAACATGGTATCATGTCCGACGATTCGCTGCAACGTGCCGGAGCAGTTCAAATTAAATCCCCGAGTAGTAACAACAACAACCAGGCGGACATTCCTCGCCACACGTTTTGATTGAAGCTTCTTTGGTGCAGCTCTTGCAACACAACAAAATAAAGCTACGTGGCGCGAAACGTCGGACATCGTGCCTAACAAACACGGGGCAATAACCCGACAAAAACGCTTCGGGGCAGTGCCGGATTAATCTAGTGCGGGGCCTGTAGTATATGTTGTTATAAAGGGGCCCTAAATAAAACAAAAACACATGAATATATAAAAATTTAAATTTTAACTTGCATCGTAAAATCATTGTATTTTTTCATTTTCAATACAGCCAGATAATACGACAAATCGCTAACCTTAAACACCCAGTCGTTCATAAAAGTTGAAGGCAGTATAGTACTATAGTAATAGAGCAAGTGCAGAATCACTGAACTGGAATTAATAGCTTGAAAGCATTTAACACGGGACCCTTGAAAGTGCGGGGCCAGTAGCTGCATATGTAGCTACTACATATGTAGCTACTACCGGTACTACATATGTAGCTACTACCGGTACTACATATGTAGCTACTTTTGCTACTAGGATCATCCGGCACTGCTTCAGGGATGGGAACTCATCCCACGGATGCACAGAGCGATACGAAAGTTCAGTGACGCTCATCTGTCCGAGGCTACAACGAGAGGCGCGGGCGGCAGACGCGCTACGCCTCCTCCTCCAACACACATCTGCTCCTACGCTTGAACAAATACACACATTCTACTCATCCCGTCAAACACGCGTCCCTCCGTTCCTGAGAGTTCTCAAATCTGAGCAGCTGCGGTTGTGCATAAGGCAGCCTCCCCCACCACTACCGACCCCCCCCCCTTCCCCGCATCAGAAGCTTCTCTATTGGTGGTGCCCCCCACGATTTCCTCTACTCGGTTTAGCCGGAGACCTCCTGTGAGGCAGAGCGTGATCACAGGGCCCTGTGATCATGGTCCGTGAACGTCAAGAGAGCCGGGGAGAGAGGAAGCGGCGGGGCAATGAGGGAGGATGTTTGAGCAGCGCGGAGGAGGATGATGAGGATGATGAGGTGGTAGTTATCAGTGGGGAGGGGGGGAGCCTAGTTGAACACGTGGGTGGATTTGGTGCTAATGGTGCGCGGAGGGGTAGAAGTTCAAGGCGGTATAGAGGAGGCGACGGTGGTGGTGGTGTGTGTGGTGGTGTGTTTGGTGGTGGTGGTGGTGGTGGTGGTGTGGTGTGTGTGTGTGGTGTGTGTGTGTGGTGTGTTTGGTGGTGTGTGGTGGTGTGTGTGTGGTGTGTGTGTGGTGGTGTTTTGGTGGTGTGTGGTGGTGTGTGTGTGGTGTGTGTGTGTGGTGGTGGTGTGTGTGGTGTGTGTGGGGTGTGTGTCTGGTGGTGGTGTGTGGTGTGTGTGATGGTGTGTGTGGTGATGTGTGTGGTGTGTGTGTGGTGGTGGTGTGTGGTGGTGGTGGTGTGGTGGTGTGTGTGGTGGTGTGTGGTGTGTGGTGTGTGGTGGTGTGTGTGTGGTGGTGGTGTGTGTGTGGTGGTGTGTGTGTGGTGGTGGTGGTGGTGTGTGTGTGGTGGTGTGTTTGGTGGTGTGTGGTGGTGTGTGTGTGGTGGTGTGTGTGTGGTGGGTGTGTGTGTGGGTGTGTGTGGTGGTGGTGTCTGGTGGTGTGTGTGGTGTGTGTGATGGTGTGTGTGGTGATGTGTGTGGTGGTGTGTATGGTGGTGGTGTGTGTGTGGTGGTGTGTGTGGTGGTGGTGGTGTGTGTGGTGTGTGTGGTGGTGTGTGGTGGTGTGGTGTGGTGTGTGTGTGTGGTGGTGGTGTTGTGGTGTGTGTGTGTGTGTGGTGGTGGTGGTGTGTGTGTAGTGGTGTGTGTGGTGTGTGTGGTGGTGTGTGTGGTGTGTGTGGTGTGGTGGTGGGTGTGGTGTGGTGGTGGTGTGTGTGTGGTGGTGTGTCTGGTGGTGGGTGTGTGGTGGTTGATGTGTGTGTGTGGTGAGTGGTGGTGGTGGTATGGTGGTGGTGTGTGTGTGTGGTGTTGGTTGTGTGGTGGTGTGTGTGTGTGGTGTGTGTGTGTATATGGTGGTGTGTGTGGTGTGGTGGTGTGTGTGGTGGTGTCTGGTGGTGGTGTGATGGTGTGTGTGGTGATGTGTGTGGTGGTGTGTATGGTGGTGGTGTGTGTGTGTGTGGTGGTGTGTGTGGTGTGTGTGTGTATATGGTGGTGTGTGTGGTGTGGTGTGGTGTGTGTGGTGGGTGTGTGTGGTGGTGTGTGTGTGGTGGTGTGTGTGGTGGTGTGTGTGGTGGTGTTGTGTGGTGGTGTGTGTGTGTGGTGGTGGTCTGTGGTGTGTGTATGGTGGTGTGTGTGTGTGGTGTGTGTGTATATGGTGGTGTGTATGTGAATGGGGCATTGTGGTGAGCAGTACTGCCGCAGCAAGTGCCGCTGTGCTTCGGACCCGGCGACCCGAGTTCGATTCCAGCGCACGGCCACCAACACCGGTGACGATTATCTGAACCGGTTGTGGGCCTCCCCTAGGTTGACACAGCCTCGAACGAGTACCTGGTACGGTGTGTAAAGATCTCCACTGGGGAGACAAAGGCGGCCTAGCGTGGTGCTGGACACATCACCTCCCTGTATGCCGTGCCGGCCATCATCGGTGCTACGCGCTCACAGCGCTTGCCCCTACAGTGTTAGGCTACACGGGGGATATTTGTCTTGGTAGTTAGCACATTGTGCTATACCTGAATTCGATTTCGGCTCACGTCCAACGGCGGACACCAGTAGCCAATACCTGAGCAGGCCCTGGACTTCCCCTAGGTCGACTCAACACTCATGAAGGGTCATTGTCCATATTACATCGATATGCTCGGTGGAGTAGTGACACTGTGGTTCGCGCACTGCTGTCTGAAATCGGCCACGTGAGTTCGGTTCCCAGAAGTATGTGTATATGCATATGTACGTTGAACTTCTTTCGCACCGTACGCAGCCAACCGCGCTCATCGGAGGTGCGGGAATTCCTCTCTTTTTTTATTTACCAGGCCAGGAACACCGGTGGGGAGTGGTTGGGAATAACCAACCCGCATTGACCAGCGCGGCGAAGCATGGTCAAACAACCTTCACAAACTGACACGGCTTATGGGTGATCCTTCGTCGATAAGTGAATCGAGAATGGGATATACAGAGGACATTGCTTCTTCTTAGTATAAATACGATGGCCTTTTGTGCAGGCAGCATGCCCAAACCCCCTGGTCCCAGCACGCGACGACATGCCGCGATCCACTGACAACAAATCATTCATTTAACGCCGAGACCGGGTAGAGGGAAGACTAAAGTAACGAGCGCTCTTCATGGATACAACAAAATAAATAAAAGTTATTTTCGGCAGAAATGTTACTTCAGATGTCCCGAGCACTTCGTTTATTGTTTCCTGCCTTTTTTTACTGGGAAGGAGAATACAACAGAGAGAGAGAGAGAAAGTGCCGATTCCACAAAAGCAGCAGCGCGCGTCTGCATCGTCTCGCTCCCACCACGCGGTCAGAGCAGCAGCACTGCCAGCCGAGGCGCAGTTGCATTGCCTATCGCCTCGCTGAGATAAATGACGGACGGACACACGGACACGTGTGCCCACGGACACAACGGACACGAGGGAAAACACAGACACGCGGACAGACGGACACGTGGCCACACGGACACGCGGATACACAGACGCGCAGACATGCGGACCGACAGAAGGACAGACGCATGGATACACTGACGGAAGATTGAACCACACAGACGGAGACACACCGATGAATGGAGAGGCACATTGAGTGTCAGACACACGGACACGCAGACCGACAGACAAGCGTACAGCCACACGGCCGGATTCGCGAACGAATAAATGTATGGACGCATGGACTGAGAGTCACACGGAGAGACAGACGAAAGGACACGCGGGGAGATGCACAGTCAGACGGACGTACACGACACGCTTAATAGACACGCGGAATGATGGATGGAGGGATGTATGGACGCACGGACTCACAGACTAACAAACATACGGACGAATACATAAATGCATCTTTGGCCACTGAGTCCGATAGACACACAGGGCGGGCGGGCGGATGGACGGATGGGATGGACAACACGCACGGAGTCGTACGGAATGACGGACACACAGACAATTGAATGGACAGACGCGAGGTCGGACGGACAGATGGACAGTCGGTTGGCGGGAATGGGACACATTGCTGCCAGGCACGATGGCCAGTGGTCAAGCCTCGTGTTGGGGTGGCGTCCGAGAGGACATCCACTGAGGGCTTGACATTCATGGCCAGACGCTTTAAATTCTCACTGACAGGAGACAAATTAAAGGAGTGACCGCGCGCGTTCTTCCCACGAGGCTGCTTCATCGCCCCTCCCGCCCTCTCCCACCCCCGGGGCAGTAATTCGAGTCGAAGGGAAGACGGTCAAGACGGTCGAAGTGTTGTCGGTCCAGACTGGAGCAGGGGACATCACCAGGAGGGGACATCAGCAGGAGGAGACATCAGCAGTAGGAGGTGGAGGGTGCGTCACATCCAGGGGATAAACACTTCACGACATTTTCCAGGTCGCTGGGAGACTTCAGGTGTAGGTGGCGCGCGTGCGTGGTTGCCGCAGACGTAGCGATATGCGTGCTGGATTGTGGTGTGCCGGGTGTGGGAATTATACTTTCTTTTGGTCGGGGTTGTCGACCCCCACTGAAATTGAGCCTCTCATCACACCCCAGTGTTGTTGGGAGTCGAAGGTCAAGGAGGTCACGCGCTCGCTCTCTCTCTCTCTCTCTCCCATTGATTGTGATGTTCAGGGGCAGTGTGAAAAGCGACAAACCCACGCGCGCCCTAAGGACGAATAAACAACTGTAGGTTTTGTTGTTGTTGTTGTTCAATCCGTGCATGCGTACGACCCTCTATGACGTACGGATTATGCACATGTGGGCACCGCCAAAGTGGAGACGGAACACGAGCCGAAGGAAGAGCGCACAGATAACACGATGTAACACAATTTTTGTTCCTGGGTACTAAGTGTTATTATTTAATTGATTATGCCTAAAAAGTATAGAAAATGGTTATTATTCCCCACAAACTTTGACACAAATGCACACCACGTTTTCTCTTTGATAAAAGAGCAATTTCAAACTTTCACTGTCCTGGTCACAAAAGCAAAGTTTGTGGGGAATAATATCCATTTTCTGTACTTTTGAGGCATACGCAATAAAAAAGATAACACTTACTACCCAGGGACAATTTTTATTTTGTCACACAGTGTTATTAATCACGCACGGAGCGACGGACTTACGTTGACTCGCACTGAGACGGATTGTCGTGCATCGTGTTGATTTGGATCCACAGCTATGGTCGAGATCTCCACTGCACGGTCCATATACTTCTGTTTGTTTCTTAGCCACGTTTTTTAAACGTCCCTGCTCTTTGAGAAGTTCAGCTCAGGGCCTGCCATGTGAATGTGGAATTTCGAGTCAACGTTATACAGCTCCACTCAAGGTTACCAATCACCACCCGAGGTTCGTTTGAGCAGAGAGGCGCTTTGATTGGGACCGCGGCTATGTTCATCTGCAGCTCCCCCCACAGTGGGAATGGAGGAGGTGGAGGAGGTAGGAGGGAGGGGGGTGAAAATGGAGCAGGAAGGGAAGGATGATGAGGAGGTAAGAAGAGGAGGAGGATGGCGTGATGGCTGTTGGCTCTCAGCTCAGGTAATGGCAGGAGACACCTGCCAAGTCCACTCAGCGTGGATCGACAGCTCCACTAGACGCGAGACCCCGTGCCCCGGTGTTCTAACGCCGCCAGCCGCCACGAGATCGCGACTTGTGAGAGAAGTGGACCACACCGGGAAGTTGGGATGTGGGGGGATGGTTGGAGCGGGGTGGGAGGGGGTGATGGGGGAGGGAGGGGATGGACCGGGTCCTGCTGAGGGTGTGAGATGTTGGGAACGTGGCAAGGGAGGGAGGGAACGCTGCACAGACGGATTACGGAGTATAATGCGAACGCTGCTAATGGGTGTCGAATTGAAGCTTAACAATCATTCTTTATCATCATCATCAGCAGCAGCAGCATCGTTATTACCAACACCAGCAGCAGCAGAAGCATTACTATCATCAGCATTTGAGTATAATCATCATCAGCAGCAGCAGCATTCTTATAATCATCATCATCAGCAGCATTAGCATCATCAGCAGCGGTATCATTATTCATATTGTTATCATCATCAGTCGCAAAAAAGCGTCATCAGAAGGAGGAATTTCATTCGCAGCAGCTGCTGTCGTGATCATCATCATCAGCAGCATCAGCATTGTTCATTCACGAGTTGCGTTCACCGCGGCGTGTGCGTCACCGCGTAACGATGATCACTCCACATTGCAAGCATCGCCGTGTCTGCAATTCAAACCAACACCGCACAGCAGTGCGTCTTCACTGATTTTCACAGGGGAGTCACGTTCGCCGATAAGATATCGTCAGTGTGAGGGCCGCCACACCGTTTGAAACCAATGGGCGTTTGACAGCACCACGATGATGATGATGATGACGGGGGGTGTTGTCACCATTTGAAACCATTGGGGGTTTGACAGCACCACGATGATGATGATGGGGGGTGTTGTCACCATTTGAAACCATTGGGCGTTTGACAGTACCACGATGATGATGATGATGACGGGGGGTGTTGTCATCATTTGAAACCATTGGGGGTTTGACAGCAGCACGATGATGATGATGACGGGGGGTGTTGTCATCATTTGAAACCATTGTGGGTTTGACAGCCCCACGATGATGATGATGACGGGGGGTGTTGTCATCATTTGAAACCATTGTGGGTTTGACAGCACCACGATGATGATGATGACGGGGGGTGTTGTCATCATTTGAAACCATTGGGGGTTTGACAGCCCCACGATGATGATGATGATGGGGGGTGTTGTCATCATTTGAAACCATTGGGCGTTTGACAGCCCCACGATGATGATGATGGGGGGTGTTGTCACCATTTGAAACCATTGGGGGTTTGACAGCCCCACGATGATGATGATGATGACGGGGATGTTGTCACCGTTTGAAACCATTGGGGGTTTGACAGCAGCACGATGTTGATGATGATGGGGGATGTTGTCATCATTTGAAACCATTGGGGGTTTGACAGCAACACGACGATGATGATGATGATGGGGGATGTTGTCACCATTTGAAACCATTGTGGGTTTGACAGCCCCACGATGATGATGATGATGACGGGGGGTGTTGTCATCATTTGAAACCATTGTGGGTTTGACAGCACCACGATGATGGTGATGATGACGGGGGGTGTTGTCATCATTTGAAACCATTGTGGGTTTGACAGCACCACGATGATGATGATGATGACGGGGGGTGTTGTCACCATTTGAAACCATTGGGGGTTTGACAGCACCACGATGATGATGATAATGGGGGATGTTGTCATCATTTGAAACCATTGGGGGTTTGACAGCACCACGATGATGATGATGATGGGGGGTGTTGTCACCATTTGAAACCATTGGGGGTTTGACAGCAACACGATGATGATGATGATGGGGGGTGTTGTCACCATTTGAAACCATTGGGTGTTTGACAGCAACACCACGATGATGATGATGATGACGGTGGGTGTCACGTGTTCTATATTGTTGGGGGCCGCACATCAGTGAGTCGCACCAACCAAAGGCCACGTTGCAATATAAACTATACACTTTTTTTTATTCTACCAGGTAAGCTATACAGCTCTTTCTCAGAAGCGACCTGGCCGCAAATGATAGTTCCGCCCAGTGGCTTATCACGTGGAAATGTGTAGCAGCCAAATACTATAAACACGTTTTTCTAAATTTGGAGGAAAACGCCGCAAGGACCCGGACAAATATTCCACGCGACTGCGGGGAGAGAGACAAAATCTACAGGGGTCAGGATCGAACCCACGACCATCCTGTATACCAAGCGAGGTAGTTTACATCTCCTAGCCACCGTGGCGCCCTATAGGTGTCCTACAGCTCCCGTGAGCATACTGAGGTCTGCCTTTGCAGCGAACCAAGCGATACACCTGCGTGCGTTTTGTCGTGATTCGATGAAGGACATTGGACTGCGTTTCACTCACATTACGGCTCCACTTCGCTTCAAGTGTCGAGGCCTCCTCCCGACGCCGTGGCGGCAACTTTGGCCATACTTCCCCGCGTTTGTCACAGAAGAGCGGAGCCCAGGGCGTAGTCAAGTTCGCACAAATCGCTCGCTACTGATGATAGCCGTGGGCGTGGGTACAGGGCGGAGTCGCTGTGCTCTCTCTCTCGTCGTTTAATTTGGAATATGAATAAAAACACCGCAATAGGCCACGATGGGAATATAATTTCACATTCCGCAAGAATACAAAAAAATAATCTCCATTTGCTCTTTGTCATTTTTCACCGAGATGTTTTTAAACACGTGTTCAATCACCGGGACCGCACCTAAACCACAGCACTTTTCATTCACTCTCGACGCTTTTGCCCATATTTGGTCACGTATAATTTTGCACGTAAAATAACAACCCCCCCACCCCTTCAACACACACGAAAGGACAAAGACAAAGATCCCCCGTGTAGACTTAACACACTGTTGTGGCAAGTGCTGTTCGCGAGCAGCGCCTGTGAAGGTGCCGGCACGCCACACGAGGGAGTGGGAGGCCAGCACCATACTCGGCCGCCTTTGTCTCCCTCGTGACGATGTGCACACACCGCACAGGTTCTAATTTGAGGCTGAGTAGATCTAGGGGAGGCCCAGGACCGGTTCAGATAATGGTCACTGGTGGTGGCCATGAGCGAAAATCGAACCCGGGTCGCCGGGTTCGTGTCGAGCGCAGTGCGCTAAGCGCTACACCACCGCTCACCCCCACACCCCACACACATCAACACACACACGTGCGCGCGTGTGTATATTTGCACACATCATGTATCAGGTAGTTTAGTATTTACTTTTCCATAACCTATAATTATTTTCGCGTAGACACGCAAAAAATGTTTTTACCCCGCTACCAGCTGGCTATCGTTGGTTCTGTTTATGTTGCTGCTGCCATAATCGTAGTGCCGCGCTGGTGAGATGTTAACTCCCTCGCCTGGTATGCAGGAGGTCGTGGGTTCGATCCCAACCCTAACGCCTGCTGTATATTTGGAGTTTGCATGTCTTTCTCTCACTATCATCATCACGGTGGCTAGGAGATGTTAACTACCTCGCCTGGCATGAAGGACGTCGTGGGTTCGATCTCAACCCTAACGCCTGCTGTATATTTGGAGTTTGCGTGTCTCTCTCTCTCACCATCATCATCACAGATACTAGGAGATGTTAAATACATCGCCTGGCATGCAGGAGGTCGTGGGTTCGATCCCAACCCTGACGCCTGCTGTATAATTTGCGTTTGCATGTCTCTGTCTCTCTCCTCGTGCGTGGAGAGTATTAGGCTGCGATAGATTTCCGCACGATACGCCACGTCGTAGAGCTAATCATTTGTGGCCAGGTCGCTTTGATAATAAAAAAAAACATTTGCTTGTGTAGGTCAGTGGACCTACCTGGTAAAAAAGAAAAAAGTTTATAGAAGTTTATTCCTGAGCGAGAACGAGCCGAGCGCAGCTGCCCGCGGTACCCCCGTCTCTGAAGCACACGTGACGCAGTGTGGGACACATTCCCTTCTTAAACCAACACGCGGCCCCATGCCAAACGCAACAACGGGCCAACAGGTTCTCGCAAAGTCAGAGACGGCATGAACATGGAGCCTTTTGCTTCTTCTCCTCCTCCGTCTTCCCTTGCTCGCTTCTTACTTGCATGCCACGTGACGAGCCTAATTATTCTTGATTAGAAGAATTCGCTATAGGCAAGATTTAACCCACCCCCCTCTCCTCCTCCCAAAAAAAAACCTCGCAAAAGTGTTTTTTTTTCGGTGAGGTTGTTTTTTCTTTCTCTCTGTAATGCACAAAAAAATGGCGGAGGTTGGTTCTGTTCCGTCGCTGCAATAATCGCAGAACAAAGGAGAACTTAACGATGTCTGGCGGACATCGTTAGCTGCCCTCTGTTGTGCCTCCTGCAAGATGAGATCGTTAGCTCTAATAGCTTTAAAGAAACAGTCACTTACCCGTATAAAGCCATTTAGAAAGCCGGATGGGGGGGGGGGGGGGCATTCTCGTGGTTACGAACGCTGGATATCCGTGCTTAACTTTCGATCGGGCAATTGAGTGTCCTCTACGCACTGTTGTTGTTATTCGAGTGCATTTGTAAGTAGCCATCATTATCATCATCGTTGTAAAGTACAAGCGTGCAACATCGCATTCGTGGCCCGTCTGTACGGTGGCGTAGCGTGGTTGACATGGGCCCTGGCTTAAGGAATTAATTGCGGGGCCCCCCTTGTTCAATTCCCTCTTGACCCACCCCCCCACACCCCCCTCCACTGCCCCCCCCCCCACACCTGGGTCCCTCCGGCCTGTGGAGCAGTTGCACCGCCTACACACTCGATAGCGATGCCACTGGGTCTGTTTCAAATTAAGTCACGGGGCCGCCTTGAGCTGCCTTAATTCCAAAACGTGCAGAGATCTTACGATTGTTAAGGCAGATTCTTAGTGGATGACCTTAGCCTTACGTTTACGTCTGCCTAACCAAAAGCAATGTACATATTTAATATATATTTAAACAATTCACTCGGAAGTCCATGACTCAATCGGATAAACAAGAACGCGCCTTTAGAGAGTTACGAGCAGAGAGAGAGAAAACGCCCCGAAGCCAATCCTGTCCACCTGCCTTGTTGTGGCGCCGATTCATGTAACACAGCCTCTGTTACACTGCAGCCCTTTGCAAATCCACTGCTGGATGAGACCCGTCCCACGCCGTGTGGGCAAACGGGAGATACTAGGCCGCCCATCTCCACTCTGCCCAGTGTGCAGCGTGTTGGAAAACGAATTTCTTTAGAACCGAAACTCCGATTAGCGCGGTTGGCTACGTAAGCTGCGAAAGAAGTTCAACATGCGTACATCCGTTATGGGGCGTAGAGGTTATCGCACAACCATTGATGTCACTCGTGCAGTGCCCTCTGTACACAGCGTGACTGTGGAGTGGGAGGAGATTAACTCGGCGACCGAGCGAGCGGCTCGCAATGGGAAGGATGCGAGCTCAGGTCCTGGTTCGGAGTTGACTTCAGCCCATCATTCCTATGGGGCGGATACAACTGTACCACTTTGTGGTGGAAGCCAACAATGGTTGTCTCATGGCGAGACACAACGCCTTCACGACCACCCCCGCCGTAGTAATGTGGAATTTTCACCACTGGCTCTTTGACCTTTTAGCTGTTGATCATCTGTCCATGGTTCGTGTTGGTCAGGGAGTCTTAAACACCTGCCCGGAGCCCGGTGACATCATCCCCATGCCGTTGGGCAAGGTAATGAATGATGTAAAATACATTTATTTTATTATTATTAAACATTACTTGGGATTTTGCGTTCATTACAGATTGCCGGCTCCGTTCCAACTTCGCTGCTAGGTGAATTAAAATCATCGCGCTCCTTGGCTGACATCCCAGAGTCCAGACTTTAAAGAGATAATTCGTGCCGTTTCCACAACCCCATCCTTACCCTATATATATATACACACACACACATTAGTTTAAAAACGGCGATGCGACATTTTTGTTTCGGTGTAAGTCTACCACCGAGCCAGCAGGTTTTCTATGATTAGAATGTGTTATTAATCAAATAATAATGAGGCCTCCTAACGACCGTCGTGAATTACAGAGGGCCGCGGGGCATGAGTGTAACACTCAAAGGCCAGTGCAGTACGTAATTGCATTCGCAGTGGCGTTAAGACAAATAAGCCCATGCAACTGGGGAATGTGTGTGGGTGTCACTGCCAGCGATGTATTATTATTCGCGGTGGAATTGTATCCGAATATATTTAGGCTCTTAACTTGGATTGCATTTTCCTTCTAAATTCAGTCAAAATACTGTTTATTTAAATTTCTCCCTCCGGTTACGAGCGTAGACTCAAGTGATGGGTTTTTTTTGCGTGCGAATTTTCGAATTTTGTTCGTGCCGAATAAATGTAATGTATAAGCCACGATTGAGAGGGGGGGGGGGGTAAAAAAAAAAGGTTGTAGATCCAGTCACGTGAGTGGGCTGGATTGGCTGGAAGGGAGGGATGGTGATGCCGAGACGAATAACAGAGTGGCAGTCAAAGGAGGGAGAAAACAAAAGAAATATTGACGCACCCGGGAGGAACGCCCAATGCGTGACGAAGCTGGAGCAGGGGGTCGGCAACCAAAACAACAATATAGGAGCCACTTTTATTACTAATTTGATAAAAAAATAGGATAAACATATTTCAAGAGTCGCAATGCGTGTGAAAACTAAACGAAGGTCACGAAATAGTTCTGAATGCGGCTCTGGAGCCACAGGTTTGCCGACTTGTGCCCATGGTAAACTGGACTTTCATGGTGAACTGGACTTTCATGGTGAACTGGACTTTCATGGTGAACTGGACTTTCATGGTGAACTGGACTTCCATGGTAAACTGGACTTTCATGGTGAACTGGACTCCCATGATGACTGGACTTCCATGGTGAACTGAACTTCCATGGTAAACTGGACTCTCATGGTGAACTGGACTCCCATGTTAAACTGGACTTCCATGGTAAACTGGACTCTCATGGTGAACTGGACCCCCATGATGAACTGGACTCCCATGGTAAACTGGACTCCCATGGTAAACTGGACTCTCATGGTGAACTGGACTCCCATGGTAAACTGGACTTTCATGGTAAACTGGACTTCCATGGTAAACTGGACTCTCATGGTGAACTGGACTCCCATGTTAAACTGGACTTCCAAGGTCAACTGGACTCCCATTCCATGGTAAACTGGACTTCCACAGTGAGGGGTGGGCAAACAACATAACAAGAAGAGACATTTTTTTCCTTTCGAATTTCAAGAGCCGCACTGCAGCCCCTTACAGAGAGCCACGGCGACCTGCGGCTCCGACCCCAGAGCTGGAGCCTTGGAATCAGCCCGCGTGTGACAGAAAGAGCCGTGGGTGGCGACGGCTTGCGGAGGGCTTCACCCAGCAGTGGATAGGTCGCGGCTGATGGAAATAAAAAAAAAACCCATCAGCACAAAAGAGATCTGGCACGGTGCTTGACGCACCAGCACACTCTTTTCGATGCAGGCATTAATAGGCGCTCGCAAACAAAACGCTTGCCCCCAACATAATTGCAGAAACCACTTCATGCAAAATCGTACACCGCGCTCCCCCTTTTTGTTTTCGTTTCACAGAAGCGCACGGCGATGCACGGGCCACGCGAAGATAACCGCGCGCTGTTGCCCGCTTATCTCAATGTGTGCAGGAACTCGGCCCCCAGACTCTGCGGCCCCGGTGTGACCCCCTGGATCGGGTCCGAGTGGGACGCGGCTACGAAACAATCACTTCGCAGCTGCGCGTCAGACAGACAGAGAGGAGGAGGAGGGGGGGGGGAGCGGTGCCCGGTGGATGTCGCGCTCCCACGTTGTTACCCTCGGGCTCGAGGAAAAAACCCTCGCGGCTGCCGAGCAACGTGGGGTGGGTGGGGTTAGCACGCGCGTGCTGTGCGTGAGAACGCGTGAGTGCGCGCGTGAGTGTGTGTGGGTGCGTGAGTGAGAACATGTGCGTGAGTGTGTGTGGGTGCGTGAGTGAGAACGCGTGCGTGAGTGCGCGCGTGTGTGTGGGTGCGTGAGTGTGAACGCGTGCGTGATGTGCGCGCGTGTGTGTGGGTGCGTGAGTGTGAACGCATGCGTGCGTGCGCGCGTGAGTGTGTGTGGGTGCGTGAGTGAGTGAGAACACGTGCGTGAGTGTGTGTGGGTGCGTGAGTGTGAACGCGTGAGTGTGTGTGGGTGCGTGAGTGAGAACGCGTGCGTGAGTGTGTGGGTGCGTGAGTGAGTGAGAACGCGTGCGTGAGTGTGTGTGGGTGTGTGAGCGCGTGCGTGTTCGTGTATGGGTGCGTGCGCGCGCGTGCGTGAGTGTTAACGCGTGTGCGTGAGTGGGAACGCGCGTGCGTGAGTTGTTCGTCTTTGTAACGAAGTCCCAGAGCGGTGGCGCAGCGGGTAACTTAGTTTGCTGTGCTACTAACCCGGCGACCTCGGTTCAATTCCCGCTCACAGCCACCCACCCACACCACTGACAATTATCCGAACCCGTTCTAGGTCAACTCGGTCTCAAATGAGTAATATGGTGCTACGCGTAAACGTTTCCACGAGGGAGACAAAGGCGGCCCTGGCCACACCACCCTGTTTTAATGTAATAAGTACTCCTCGACAGCATTTGCCTAAAAGTCTGTCAAAGGGTGTACACACCGAACCAGGTACACATCGGAGGCGAAGTCGACCTCGGGGGTGACACAGACGCGCGGTTTCACATCAATTCGCGTGGGAATCTCAGTCGCGTGGCGAGGTCCGTGGCGCACCGCACTACGCTGTCACCCGCTCCTCAAAACAAAGACAAAGATCCCCCGTATAGTCTGTAACAGACGGGGCAAGTGCTGTTAGCGAGCACCTATGACTGGCCGGCACGGCACACTAGGGGATGGGTGGCCAGCATCACGCCCGACCGCCTTTGTCTCCCCTAGTGGCGATGTTTTTACAGGTATTCATTTGAGGCTGAGCCGACTAGGCGGAGGCCCAGGACCGATGCGGAGAATCTTCACCGGTGTTGGCTGCGAGCGGGAACTGAAGTTGGGTCACGGGGTTCGTTCAGCGGCGCGCTCGCCATACGACACTGCCACCGCTCCCCACTCACCCAACCAACACACACACAGGTGCATTTACCTAGAGGCACAAAGCACTGGGACCCCTTGCCCAGGTGTCTCTGTCAGCACCTCTTGTGCGGAGCACTCATGGCTCCGTTGAGTGGTGGGTCTCTTTTCAGCAAGAGCCTGGTTCTGAGAAGAAGAAGAAAAAAAACCCTCACCGAGTGTACCGTTAGGAGCTCTAATGGAGGTTTTCCCCCCTCTCTCTTTTAAATCCTCTCCCTCTCTCGCTGTAAAATTACACAAGAGCCGCGTTTACACAATGCGAGGAGCCACACACACACCCACGTATATACTCACACACACGCGGCAGCCATAGAAACCTCGTCACGAGAATTTGCCGTAAAGATTACGGTTGTGAGAGAGCGAGACGAGCTGAGCGCCACTTTCACTATTATTTTCCGAACGCACACTCGTACCCTGCCCGCCCCACGCCTCACCCAAAAAGTTCACCTCGTCTCTCCGTCCTAACGCGAACGACGGTGACCACGATTCACGTGGCCTGCGCGCGCCCACTGTTGAGGCCGAGCGTGAAACTGCGCACAGCGTGGCCACGTGCTTTAGGATGTGGGCCACGTGCTTTAGGATTTGGGCCCGTGCTTTAGTATGTGGGTCACGTGCTGCTGGGTGTGGGCCCACGTGATGCAGGAGGTGGGCCACGTGATGCAGGAGGTGGGCCACGTAATGCAGGATGAGGGCCACGTGCTTTAGGATGGGGCCACGTGCTCCCGTGAAGAGTGACTTACTACGGACTGCGATTATTGTTGGTGCTGTCCTTGCAGCTCACTGTGGGGGGAGGAAGCTGGCTGGGTCGGGTGGTTGGCGGTGAGCGTTGAGTGGCGAGTGAATCTGTTCCGCTTCGGCCATAAATACACCAGGACGCGGCGGGGCGCGCGGTTATCTTGCCGCATTGTCAGGCCCTTCCTGGGCGATAGCGGCGGTGAAGGCCACCAACTAAATTTAGCTGGGGGGGGGTGGGGGGGGGGGCAAAGGGGTGACGTGTTGGAGGTAGTAGTGGGGGGGGGGGGGCGTTGTGAACCATTCATTCCGGCGGAGGAGGGGGGGGGGGGGTCGCCGGGTCTAACAGGGGGTCGCCAGGCCTGCCTCTCGACGTGCGCTGTGAAATGTAAAGAATTGCAGATAACATGCGCCGCGCTCGCACTACAACGAGGTTTGTTGTGCCCATCCATGCGTGGCCATAGAAACGTGGGGGGGGGGGCTATATCCGAGGTGCATACAGCGCGGTTGGCATGGACAGCAGGCCCCTTCTCTCCCCCCAAACTCTCATCGTACCCATGCCCACCCCCCCAAACCTGCTTCTCTCCGACTTAGGCTTCTTTCATCGACCATATCCCGTTTGCTCTCTCCCTGCTGCTCTCCTTCTCATCCACAGGCCTCGTCATTCCCCTTCTAGCCCATGGCCGTCCACCCACTCACACCGCCTCCACTCCCCTCTTCTTCATAACCATCCAGCCACTCACACCTCTACACATACCTCTCTTCACCACCCCATGCAGTCTCTCATCCACCTCTTCAATGGCTTAGAGTCGTTGGCATAAGCCCTGGTGCAAGGGATTAAATTGGGGGGCTCACCCCTCCCCTGTCTAGCTTTGAGATCTGTTCGTAAGTGCGGATGTTTGCAAGTCGGATGTTCGTATCTTCGGGGACTGCCTGTAGGCCAGTGACGGACATCTGTGCGTGCGCGCGCCTGTTCCAGCGTGTTGTTCGCGCACGGCGCTACAAACCTGGCGAGCCGAGTTCGATTACCGCTCACGACACAACGCCGCTGACGTTTATTCGAACCGGTCCTGGGCCTCCGCTTGGTGCACTTTGATGCCCTCACGTGCATTGTGGAAGGCTGGCTGCTGGCAGGAGGCAGAGGTCGCAACCGAGTACCCGATACCCGTACCCTACCCGATACCCGGCTATCCGTACCCGGTCGGGTACGGGTACCCGTTTGCGACCCTGGTGCGGCCGGGTACGGGTACGGGTAGGTCGCGAGTCACTGGTGACTAACTGTTTGTCACTCATTTCCCAACGTCTTGTCTCTTCTCACAATTCAAGTTCCTAGAATCAACCCACCCGCGCCTGCAACATGGCTTCATCCCAGAGGTCGCAATTGGGTACCCGATACCCGTACCCTACTCGATACCCGGCCGGGTACGGGTAGCCGGGTATCGGGTAGGGTACGGATACCCGTTTGCGACCCTGGTGCGGCCGGATACGGGTAAGGAATCAAAACCCGTTTGCGACCTCTGGCAGGAGGTGACGGGACAGACCCAGGTGTTGTGGGTTAACTCATTGAGATGACCTGTAGATTGCACCCACCACGTACTCCCCACTGCGCCGAGAAAGACTCAGCCTTAGGAAACAAACGCGACACCGCGTGGTGCCCATCAGCCACAGGCGCGTGTGCCGTGCCGGCCTTTATAGGTGCTCGCAAAACACCGCTTGCCCCAACGTCCCGTGAAAGGCCATGCGGGGGATCTTTGTCTGTGTGTGCGCTTATAGCTAAGGGTCGTTTATCCTCAAAGGCGGTGCTCCGTTACAAGGGAGGGCGATTATGAAGGAAACGCAAAGCGACTAAGCACGCGTGGTGATTCATTGCGCTCAGAGCAATGCGTATTGGATTACCACGCACGGACGCATGATACAACAACAACAACACCAATAAGGGAATAACAATAATGACAATACATCTTGACTTAAAGTTTTCGTGACTGCAGCAATTCATACAATTTGAGTCTTTCGCTAAAGTCACGTAGATAGGAAAATAATAAAGTAATAAAAAATCACGACGTTTCAATCGCAACACGAGCAATCGTCTTCATGTGAAAAAATACAGCAGTCCGCCTGCGGTAATTTTAATCTTTCTATCTACGTGACTTTATCGAAAGACCCAAAGAGTAATAATAGTAATACTTAAATAAAATAATGGGGTTTATCACAGGAGAGCCCTGGTGAATTTCAAATCAATTTCTCTATGGACCAAAAAGTTAGGCTCGTTTCATTTCTGCCTCTCGTGTTCCTGCAAAAACTACGTACTGACCAGCGTGGTGAAGTATGGTGAAAACGACTCTCAC